>NW_027154950.1:0-32869 GCF_002600585.1 Cystoisospora suis
CTTCCTCCTCATGGGGGGGTAGGGTGGGGGGGTGTGGGGTCTCAAATGTAAAAGAAAGAGAATTCTGGAATTCATATCGTTTGGCTCGAATATTCTATTTCTATTTCGAAAAGTTTCGAAGATGTAGCTAAGACATGTCTGATGGAGCAAGAGAGAAAGAGTCTTAAGCAGCCGGGAAACGGGAAAGGAGTGATGGTAGGAAAGATAGAAAACAACTCTCTAGTTAGTGAGTGAGTGGGTGACTGTTGGTATGTATTTGGTGTATGTTTGAGTAAATAAGAATTTAGGAATCGAAATGAAAAAGTCCAGAGATGAAGACTTTCATACGTTATTTGGTGATGTTGTGAAGGTAGATAGATGCATATATGACTTCAAACAAAGTTGGAGACGTAGGAAAACTGTGAATTTTGAAGACGAAAGATGAGGATGATGGAGACGCCAAGAGTTTCTTGTAGAGGGGGAGTGAGGAGGTCAGTTAGATGGAGATTGTCGTGAAGGCTTGGTGATCGAAGTAGCTCAGTATGAGGAGGCCATAGCTCACTGCTGAATAATAGGCTTGAGAGACATACATACAACAATTCACTGACATTCGTCTTTTCGATGGAAAAACACTCAGTCTGTTTCGCAGATCGTTTGTTCAAAGCAAGGGAGAGGAGACACACCCACGACGGCCGATCAACTAGCTAGAGGACTGGGTCACCCAGCTACTACGGATACTCACGGGAAAGGTAGAAGGGCGGTCCTTTTCACGAAGAACACAGCCATGCATGCCAGAGACTGACGAGAGATATCTAAAGAGCGCGTTCATTGCTCTCCCAACAGTTCAGAAGGATCGATCGCACTCGAATTATTCATTCCTGGCACTGGAGACATCGAGGACGTCCTTCCTACCGGTTCAAGACAATGATTGCTTTGAACTTTCTTTCTCAGTCTACACTGTTTTTCGGAATACCGAGGCCACTGACTCTGATTTGTATTTGGTGGTGCTGCAGGCGTCGTCTTTGGCCGTTCTTTCTCTGTAGAACAGCAGATAGAAACACACAGTAGTCGGTCGGTGCTAAATACCCACCATCCATTTTGCCGGTACTTCTGACTCCTCGTAACACGGAAGCAGTTGCTTTGGTGCTTAATCACGTCCACGTCTTGTCTTCGTCAGTTGCAAGGAGGTTAGTTGCTAACAAATTCAATGAAGCGCCGCACTTAGCCAGCTAGCTAACTGGCTAGCTTGTGAGACAGCAAGCGCAAGAGAGGCATAATGACAATAACAGGAGAGACGAACCGTGAAGGGAGTTAGATGCTCCCTCCCGAGGACCCACCCCATCCGGAAAGACGTTCTCACCCATCGGCGGTAGCTGACCACTGGCTTGAGTGTTTTCTTCTCTGTTTAACATTCCGTACGATGGCGGCGGACACCGCAGAAACACTAGCACGCTTTCAGAACAAAGATCCTCATTGTCCTTGGAGTCGTGGGAGATTGATATACCGTGCACTTACATGTACAAGTTAATCACGGACGGTTGTCTTCATAGGTCCTGTCCCCCCTCTGTTCTCCAGTGGATGAGACTTCCAGCATCTGGAGGGAGACTGCGCATGCATTCGGCGATCATCGATTAGCTGCATTTTCTTCTCCTCCGGTCTTCTCCCTTCCGTCTTCTTTCTGGCTACCTCTTTCACTAGAACTTCTGCCTCTTTCGCGTAAAAGCTCTGTAGCTAAACCCTAGCGGATGCGTGTCACGTGGAGTGAATCTTTGGGGGAATCTTACGTGGTTCTAACGATACGTTCATGTGTATAGATCGAGTCGTCGTCTGTCTCCCCGTAATGTATCGAGATAGATGCCTCTCCAGTTACCTAGCTCCCGCGCGTATCCTATTATTCTACAATAGAAAGAGTTCTCTTCTATAAAGATGGTAACGTGTAAGAATCGTGTCGATCCTATATGAGCACATCAAGTCTCGTTCTCTCCCCCTCCCTCAACGAGACATTGCATCAGGTGTATGTACACCTCACTCCAAAACGGGAAAGCGGTTACACCTCGTTTTGTACTTATCCCACCGCCACCGCTAGCAAAGAATGTCGACAAGCAAAAGAAGAAGAAGGAAGGGAGCTGAGCTGTTAGCTCGTATTGTTTCTTGTAAGGCAAGACACGTGACTGCTGAAGAATAAACAGCCTGGTGTGTGTGGAGTAGGTCAAGGGATACCCTGAGTCTCTTCGCATGTTCGGAGATTCGCCCATCCTCCTTTGCTTGTATTTCTGATTTACCGTCTATCTTGCTCTTTCCTTTATCTTCTTTTTCGGGATACCGTTTTAGCGTGTCCTATCAACATCATGGCCAGCGCTGTCCAGAGTTCTCCGTCATTTCTTCCATTTCGGAATTCTCCTCGGGTTCATCGCTTCTCCTCCCTCATCATCTTTCCTCCTTTTTCTTCTCCGACATATCGATCGTTTCATTCATCGAGAAAGGAATTCACCCAAGTGGTGTCCATAGACTTGAAGAAGACGATTCCTCTACGGACTTCATTTTCCTCATCGTCGCTTCGGCTACCCCTTTCATCGGTCTCCTCCTCTCAGGAAAACCCTTGTCTCTTTCACCCCTGTCTTCTTCACTGGTCTCCTTATTCTTCGCTCCCTTCTTTTTCTCCTCGTAGCACTCCTAATCGATTCTTCTCTAGCTGTTCTTCAAGTCACCGTCAACCATCTTATCTCCTTAGCTCCGCAACTCTCTTCTCTTTCTGCGTAGGCGTTGTATGTGGTGGAGGTCTTTGCGGCCTCATCCTCGTCTTCTTCGGATACACTAGGTTCACTTGTAGGAACGAAGACGAGAGAGAAGACAAGATTCTTCTTGATAGGGGATCTAGGAAAAGTGATGAGAAGTATTCACTCACGGAAGAAGAGCAAGAAGAAGTGTCTATGCCTCATGGGAACAAAGATGCCATCGAGACCCCATCTCTGTACAGGTATCTTTCTGATAGAGATGAAGAAGCGCAGAGGGTGTCTCTTTCTTCTCACCTTGTAAAAAATAGATCTTCTCTTCACTTTCCATTTCATTTACTTCCCTCCACAGAAAGAGTTTTATATGCTCCAGGCTTTCTTTCTGTCTTCTCGACTATACACCGACAACCTCTTTATGTCGCCGAAAGGCTTGTACCTTCCTCCTCTTCTTCTTTATCTACCCCTAGTAGCTGCAGTGAGAGTGAAGAAGAAGACGGAGTGCGTGATTCTTCTTCATCTTCTCCTTGCAAAGGAGCGAACTCTTCTTCTCCTTTTCTCGAGAATAAAAAAGAGTCTCTTCCGACCACGCCGAAGGAGGCTCCTACCGTTCTATCGTCTCGAGTGTCTCCTACTACTTCCTACGAGGACAGCTACACAGGTGAGAGTAGAGGGAATAGCTCTGCGAGAACACGCGAACAGACAGCAGCGAGAGAACTTCTTCTTGAAGAAGGAGACAAGCATTTCAACCAAGAGAAGAGCAAGGGAAAAGAAACAGAGGATGAAGGAGAAGAACAAGACAAAGCAGATCTGTCAGACAGTGTGATGGATGAAGGTGGATCAGAAAGGATAGGAAGAAGGAAGAGGAGAACAGAAGCGGGCTCAAGTAGAGGAAGAAGATGGATGAAGAGAGGGGGTGAAGAAGAGGAAGACGAAGAAGAAAGAGAAACGGAAGGAGAGAAAGCGGTCAAAGGAGAAGAAGGAAAAGTTCTATTGGATAGACAAGGAATAGCTTTCAAACAAGAGAGGCGTATCAATGAAATGTGGAGCCCAAGCAATAGCGACTACTCTCATTCAGGTTAGTTCACGTACGTTTCTATCCTGTGATACGTGCATTTGTAACTGTGGAGACATGGAGGGGAAATGACTTCTGGGTATACCTCATCATCATCATCATATCACGTTCACCAGTATTCCTGTCTCCCTCTTTCTTCCGCTGTCCATACACTGTATGGAGGACATACATGTGGACGTCTGTGTAGGAAATCTTTCCGCCCTGTCTTTTTCCACTCAAAATCTTTTTCTTCGACCTGTGGTCTATACCTCCGGCACATGATGTAGAAGTTATATGGCTTAGGTCGATGGGCACTTGTACGGCTCGTAGGAGTAAGAAATCTCTTTCTCACCTATCCGTAAGATGTGGAGTTCGGCCTCTATCCCTCTTTTGTGCTTGTGCTGTGTGGTAATGCATACAGGATATAGTAAAGGACATCTTGCTGCCGTAGCACTGCATAAGAAGAGTGCAGAAGATCTCCGAAGTACCTTCTCTCTAGGTGCTAATATCATCCCTCAGAACCAGGCTGTCAATGCGAATCAATGGTACGGCAGAAGAAACATCCTATCTACCTCTACAGCATACATAGCATAGACACCTGTTAGGATATGGACTATACAGGCGTCGCACACATCCTGTTCTATCAGCTTCCCTGTGGACGGCTTGTGTGAATGACCTCCGTGGCAAGGCTGGTGGAGAGAGATGTGAGTTAGAGAGATTTTGGAGAAGATGGTAAAACTTCAAGGTGTTCGAGGAGTAGCTTGGTAGACATGAGAGGGAGACAAGAGGGACATCTTGCTATATAGATGGTGTCTCTTCATCATCGTATAGGCGCTTACATACACTTATGCTACAGATAGACTACGCCGGCGAGGAAAGGGCTCTTTTAAAGGTGTAGAGTGTAGATCTCATTGCACGTGACTGAATATAAGACGAGGTGGCAAGGGTTCTCAGGGTGAAACTGAATATAGAGAGTCAAAAAACATTATGGTACGCAGATCTGCTGGTGGAGGTAGGTCCTCGTGGACAACGTTACGTAGGCATATGTCTGAATATGTATATATGTATGTTCGTATCTATGTATGTACGAATATAACTATGTATGAACATGTATGCTGGTGTCTATGAATGTATATTTAGGACTATGTATGTATATGTGTATATGTCTTTGTATATGCATGTATTCAATACTCTGTATGTATGTATGAATATGTATGTATGCCTTGATGCGAAGAAACGCTTTCGTAAGCCTATGTATGTAGGTAGGCCGTGATGTAGAGGAAAGCTCTCAAGAAGATACGGACACTGCTGTATGATCCGACACCACCTGTACTGTATTTGAGAAGACAACTAGTATTTTCGCTGTGGGAGGCCTTCACATCGGCATGAGAAAGGAGACAGGCGAGAAGAAGGATAAAGTCTACTGTACATCAATATGACGTGACGTACAGTTTCCTAAGTGACCTAGAGAAACATCTCGTCCCGTAGAGCCGTCCTCTCTTGCAGAAAGACAGGATTCGACTCTTTTATCTGTTCTTTCGCTCTCTTTCAGGTTTAGATTAGAAGCGTTGAGTAAGAATCTCACAGATCTGTATGAAGAAGTTTTTGTGGTCTCTGGACCTTTGTGGCTCCCACGAGATCTGGCTGAAAGACATCCTCAAGTGTCTGTACACCTCCTCAAAGAATCCTCAGCTGATCATCTCCCTCTCAACTTTCATCGTACCTCTTCTTCTCCGTCATGTAGTCAACGTGAAGATCTAACTTTCTCATACAAAGGGTGTTCTCAAGCTTCTTCACCGTTGAAGACACTAGGGGGAGAAGGAGGAGGAGATGAAAGCTCAACTAGGGAAAGAGGCAACCACCGTGACCAGGGGTATGGCCTTCATCGTTCAGCTTCTTCTCCTTCTCTTCCTTCATCTACTAGCTTAACATCAGCTTGCTCTCTAGAGAAGAAGGAGAAGGAGGAGAGCAAGAGATCTTATTCTCTCACTCCTGCCTCCTCGCTTGAAGGTTCAAGAGGAATACAAGTCCCCTTGCCATCGGTGTCATCTGAGGGAGTGGAGAAGACGTCTTCTACAAGCAACTTGAAGAATCTTCCTTCACTCTCTTCATCGGATGATTTCTCTTCTAAGAAGAGAAGTGATGGAAGAGGCAAAGAATCTCTCAGGACTTTTGCATGCATCAAGTAAGGAAGTTTGTGTTTCTTTCATAGCCATCCAGAGGGAGGGGATTTTTTATCTTTCATCTCATCGCTCTGAGACAACAGACAACAAGATCTAGGAAATGAGAGGAGTCGAGAAAGAACAGATTCTCGTTTCTATTTATAGAACATGCAAGAGGTTCTCGGTATTGATCTTCTTTGGCATCTGCTATCATCTTCTCTCAGCTATCCTTGTAGGAAAAGGCTCGATATGCCGCATCTTAGAGGAAGACAAGACTGGTGCTTGGAAAGACATGTCAAAGGAAAGCTTGTGGCGTACGTACACTCTACTGCCTATTGATAAATTAAAGTTGTCGCTTGGTGATAGGGTGGATGTATGAAAACGAAGCCTCAGCTATCTATATGTTCGTGTGTCGTCTTCTAGGTGTGAAAGATAGATGAGATCATACATGCCCTATGCGAATCTATCTAACGAGGAATGGTGGAGTACACCGAGCGATCTACTTATTTAAGCTGACAGATGGAAAAAAGACGGTTAGAGATATTCATCCTCTTTTCTCTTTCGGAGATCTTAGATGCTGTTGTGTATATTTTCCATATCAAATCTTTTCCTGCCTAGTGTTGTTATGTATGTTCTTTTCTTCAGACCTTTCGCTTCGAGTCCTTTGTCCATACCTGTCTCTATAGAAGCTCTAACAGGTTCTTCTTCTTCGTTTCAAAATCCTTCCTCTTTTTCTTCCACTTCGTCTTCCTTGTTTTCTTCTTCTTCTTCTCCTCTCCCTAGTGTGACTGTGGCGACAGGTGCTGATGCATACGCAGAGAGTTTTCGATTGTGTCGTACGTCCCTGGGATTGCAGACTTCTAAAGAATCAATAAGAGAAGAATCGTCTCGCTCCCCCCTATCACGTGGGTCTTCTCTTTCTTCTTCTACTGCTACTTCATCTGACTTCTCCGATTCGTTCTCTACTTCTTCTCCTTCTTCATCGCCACGAAGATCATCTTCTCCATCTCTCCTTCTCTCTTCAACTCTATCACCTGCGTCTCATACATCGTCTGCGAGGAAATCGATAGCTTCGCCTAGTCATCAAGCTCCGCTTCATATAGACTACGATGTCATAGGCCAGCGGCTGATACCTGTACCTACACATACCTTCAAGATTATTCTAGCTGTCGGCTTGCGAAAGGATCTAGCCGAGACCAATACGATACAAGGAGTCGTCAAAGACCAAAGAGAAGAAGGAAATGATGGAAGATTGTCGATCTTCTCAAATCGATTCTTCTCTTTTGGCTGGAAAGGCAGACAAATAGAAGAAAAGACCCCAACATCGGATATGTCACTGAAAGATAGTCACGATGATAAGAAGAACAAGAAGATCTTCTCCGCTCTGAGCAATGATGAATCCCGTGAAGACTCTATACCTTCTGGGGAGGTCACCTCGGAGAAAATGATAGGAAGGAGAATAAGAAGAGGAAGAAAGACAGAGGAGAGAATAAGAGAAGAAGAACCGATTGACGAGAAGAGGGTATTGCCTGAAGCTCTTTTTGGGTCTTTTGTTCTTCCTAATAGAAAAGTGATAGGAGGTGGAAAGAATGTCGACCTCTCTACGTACAGGGTTCCTCTCCAGTTCATTGAGTGGACAAGTGGCCTTGATTTTCAGGTGAGACTAACATCACCAGTAACTCTCACATATATAGATCGACGTTGATGAGGCTGGATCTCCACATCTGTCTATACACCATAGATTCATATGCCGCATGCGTGCAGTATGTATTGACAGACAGTAGGAGAATGTCTACCCTGCAGTCGTCCAAGCAAAGCTTCGTGTGTGGCTATGGATAGCTGCTGTGTCGGTGTCTAGGTAAAGAGGTGTATGAATAGATCTCCTACAGGCTTCCGGAGACATAGGGAGTCATTCTCATCAGGCTAGATCCAAGCCGGGTTACCTCTCAGTATGACGTACAAAGGGGACAGCGGATGACTGCTGCTCCTCGGACACGCCAGCCAAGGTTACCGGCATGATCGACTTCTTCCCGGTTTCATTGTTGTGTCACTGCTCTCGACCTTTTCTCTATGTGATCTCTTGCTCTCTCAGGCTCTGGTAGATTACGCCGCAGCTAAAACTTCAATAGACAGAGAAAGAGAAGGCTCCCGGGTGGAGCTACCATCTTCCAATCGCATTCCTCCTACCCCCGGTCTCAAGCATTCCTTGCCGTCCCCGCGTCTAGAAGTCCTTTCAGTTGAAGGTGCAGCACAGCCACTCGGTTCGGGAAGTCCAAAGAGTGGTGAGGGGACCAAAGACATGAGGAAAAACGCTCAGAGTTCTTTAGAAGGTGAAAAAGGAGTTGCTGACCATACTAGACGCTCGGCAGATTCTTCCTTGTTTCATAAGATTTCTACCTTTTTCAAAGGGCAAGAAGTCCCACTTGACTTTTCGAATACTCACCAGATCGATACTCCTGAGAAGACTAAAGGTCATGAGCCTTTGGCTGTATCAGGATCGACACCGGCCGATTCACCAGGAGCACATCATATACATCATGATAAGGAGCAGACAGGTCCTTGTTCCTTCTCCTCTGAAGCTGGCAGTGCTGAGATACCTCCTGTATCTTGTTCTGTCTCTAAGAAGGGACGGAGACTAACCCCCGCCTCTACTATCACTACGCCTCCTATCGGGCGCTCTCGTGGTGGCAAAACACGGCCCCGAAGGCACCTAGTATCACGTGATGAAGATCTTCTTCTCTCTCTCGATCTTTGCATGCCTCGGCGTTCACTTGTATCTGGTAGTGAGTTATCTTCACTCTCGGCCACTCGTCCCTCTCAGGAAAGAGACGAGAAGAAGAATCTTCTTAGTGTTCCTAGGGAAGAGCCGAAGCCAGGCGAAGACAGTGAAGAAGGGTCATCTTCAAGAGGTAGACAACAACGAGCTGGCAAGAGAGACGAGGGAAGGATGGACGGGGGGGAGAACCAAAGAAGACATCGACTACCTGCACAAGAAAGAGAGAAAGTCTTCGATTTCTGTAGAGGTTCTTTAGATCGAGCATGGTGGAAGAGAGGGACCCATTCAAGAAGAGAAGAATAAGAAAGAAACGAGAGAGGAAGAGGAAGGAGACTGGCTGGTTGGATTCAATGCGTGTGAATCTTCAATGATAGCACCGTATTCGTATATCAGTAAGAGAAGACCCTGATGACCCTGGGAGACCGTTCCATAGCTTCTACCACATCATAAAGGCTTGTCCTCTACCAGACCAGAAGAAGAATTCAGACGCTAAGAAGTTCAGCCGATAAAACCTCATCATCCATCAGTCCAACCACAACAGTAGGGGAGGCGGCTTGTAAGGTGTACGTACACCCCCTGCCCGAGAAGAGCAGAATGATTCCGAAGTCGTTCCTTTCTTTATATCATCATAAACCGTAGGTAGCTCGAACTTTCTACGGTAGTGTCGAGGGACTCGCATAAAACTCAAGAGATCTGTAGGGGGATCTGTTTGTTCATGCGTCTCTTCTTCTGTGTCTTAGCCCTTGTTTCCATCCTCCTTTCTTGGTTAGGCAAAAGATAGACGGCGAAAAGGTCCCCTCACTGGTCCTCTGTTCGACTTCGTTCCTCACTGGTGAATGAACGTTCTCTTCTCTTCCCTCCTCCCGACTTTTCTATCCCTTACTGTGTCTTCATAATAGTGCCGGCAGGCTACCCGATTCATCACACTAGCAATGCGAGGCCTCGCCAATAACCCGTCTCTCTTATGATCACCGCGGAGATTTTCACGAGGTCTCTCTTCCGGGGAACGAGAGATGATAGGAAGCACTTTTATGAGATAGATGACGTCTTTGTAGAAAGAAAAAAGGAGCTGTGTTGTTCTGGCACTATCGTTCATCGTGTCTAGAAAGACTTCTACAGCTAAGAAGGCCGAGAGCCTTCCTCCAAGACAGGAGGTGATGTGTGAGCCAAGGTGGTCTATACTACTCGCAAAGCACCGGAATAAGAAAGAGATTCTTGTATTCCAAAACAAAGAAAGCAAAGACGAGCTATATAGATGTAGATAGAAACTATGAAGGTGGCTGTTTGAATATGTGAAAAAGAGAAGGCATGTACAACCGAAAATCCGTCTACGAGGCTCCTCTACTCAACGCTCTTCCTGGCCTCTTCTCTCAACACCTCCTTGGTCTCTCTGTCTTTCTTTCACGTTCGACTTTTCCTTTAGACTCAGGCAAAGACGACCATGGGATGCAGTGCAGATCGACCTCTTCATCTAAATGACTTCCCCACTTCCTCTCTCCAGAGATAAGGAGGGAGGCTCAATCGAAAGAAGACAGGAGAAGGAGAGAGCTTCTAATTCCTTGCATGATCATGATCTAACCGATATACAGACTTTTGAGAAGTCCTGTTTAGACGTGTATATACTCTCCAGGTGCATGCATCATCACAAATAGAACTGACTTCTCTTTGAAGAAAGATTCGATCTCCCACTGAGTAGACGAACAGGAAGAACATACATGGCCAAAAAAAGAGACGCCGGCCTTCCTTGTTTACCTCTCCCGATCAACAGAGAAGCAAAGCCTCCTTCCTCACCATCGCTGTTCTCCTTCTGATCAACCCGAACTCTTTCATAGTCAAGATAACTTCCATCACGATCATCTAGACCCGTAAATATAGAGAGAGATCTAGACAGATATAGATGTATATATTCCCCACTCAAATACAATCATGATGAGAGCTTTCTTCTTCTATAGATATCTCTATATGAATAGAGAGATCCGTAGCACATATACATGTATACATGGGAAGTCTGACGTCTGATGAAGGCGAAGGAAAGAAGAAGAAACAACTAGGTGATAAGTAAGAGACGGGTTGAGCCGAGTCAGTTATTTCTTGGGGAGCTCAGCGACATCCTGCCAGTTATTAAGCATGAGCTTCTGAATGCAGAGAAGTGCCTCTCCCGCAACCTCTCTGTCTTTGTCGCTAATCAGAAGCATTACACGGTCTTTGATCTTCAGCTGCTGACACACACTGTAGGAGAGGAGAGAAGGAGAGAAAGAGAAAGAGCGTGAAGTGTTGTTCATCATAGACACACAGGATAGATACCTTTCTTTCTAGACACGCAAAGAAGACGGCCCCTCTCTCACACAGGAAAGGAAAAACCGCCGAACATCGAGACACATCATTCGTATCTACTCTCCTTCTGACAACAGATTCATCCTGAGTGGATAGTGCAAGGGAGCATGCTCGGGTGAATGCATGCATATGACGATACTGTATGTACAGCTCAGCACTGATCTACCACCGCCTACAACACCTGCCGGGTATACAGGACAACTCAGATCAGGTGGGAGAAGGCACCTTCCCTCATTAACTTCTCCCACGTCACACAAGCAAAGTCCTTCCTTCTTCGTGTCTTTCATACACCCCTCCCCTCCCCCCTTATTCTCCTGAAGGTTCTTTCTTCTTCTCATCTGTTCAGGTATGATGGATTATGCACACTCTTCGCCACACACACCTGTCTACGTACATCACTCAATACATAACAACATCCACACAATCTGCACTCCCAAGAAAACCGCTAGATGTACCATGTGATGAGCCGCTTGCCTTGTAGGGGTCCTCTATTGGGGTGAATTTGATTACCTTGCGTGAATCTATCTAACACGAATCTCTGTTGAATCTATCAATCTGTCTGTCTATCTATCTATAGGTTCTGAGGAGAGCGAGGCAAGATCATGAGAAGGACGTTCAGCTTACTTTTTGCCAGCTGGATGAAGCCTAGCAAATTCACCAAGATCATAGCATGCAACAGCTAAGGTCGTTTTATCTGTCGTTGTATCAAGAAGCTTCACAAGTTTCCGGATCGCACGGAACTCATCATTCTCGAACGCCATCACATTCTCTCGCCAAAACTTCTCTACAAATCGGACACAAAGAAAAAACACAAACCCCACCAAAACTCACTTCAACCTACTCGAATACTCTCCCTCCCTCTCTCTCTCGCTCTCTCTATATAGAGATATCTACTACATACACACATACACTCACGGGCATGCAAAGACATATGATGAGAGAAGTCAAACGACGAGAGGAGGGAGAGAGGAGTCCATACGTCTCTGTATTACACTGGTCCCTAGTCCGCATCGTGACGGTAGCGCCTTGGAGAGAGTCAGAGTTCTATAGAGCATGCATCGACATAGAGACCTATCGTGTTGTATATACGTACATATAAATATCTATATATGTAAGCACCTCAACGTATACGTGTGTACATCCTTAGCACTCCGATGTGTATGTACGTGTAACCTTGACTCTACGGTGTACAGGTATGTATACTCCTTAGCACTACGATGTCTGCGTATGACTACCTAAGTGCATGCGCGCTGAGACAGGAACACCCTGAATGTGGATCAGATGGAGGGATGAGAAGGACCACCCTTCAAATCACTTTGACGACAGAACTATGAATGAACGAGAGAAGAAACGAAGGATGAAAAGACATATGAAACATCGCCTTTCTATCCTTCCTTGCTTCTTTGGTGCATCGAATCACATCGCCTACTGAATGGACTTCAAGCAGAAACTCCCGCAGTCCATCGATCTAACCAAGTCAACACACCACTGCGCCCTGCAGTAGAGAGTGGTGTGAGCGAGCGTACGAAGATCTATCTTCTCACATGAGAAAGGCTTGGCAAAACAGAAATAAGGAATCTCCCTGTCTGAATACACATCTACCAGAGTGAACGATATAGACTCCTCTCTTCGTGGGTAGTGAGAATAGAGATCTATCCATCCGAAGAGACCGCGAGACGGATGAATGAAGACAGACGAATACATACGCAAATAGACAGATTGATTGAAGACAGATGGATAGATTAAAGATAGATGGATAGACAGATGGATATAGATAGAGAGATTAAACCCTAAAACCATATATTGTAGAGGTTACGTTTTTTCATAGGTACCATATATGTATACAAAATATGTATGGGCGTGCATGTATCTCCTACATGTACACACATAAGTGAGAGAAAGAATACTTGCCTGAATGGAGAACAGACCAAGTGAGATGGCCCTTCTCTAATTCATTCGAGTAACGATCGAAGTTGTTAAACTGGCGAATCTTATGCTCCAGACAAGACGTCGCGAGCCGGATATCGTCATACATATCTGCGTCTCTCCACTTCTCAAACTCGAGTAGTGCAAGGACCTAACACCAGACAGAAAGATAGAAAGAATGAGAAAGAATGACAAAGAAAGAACATGAGGGAAAAACAAGAGAAAACAAGACGCAGGAAAAGATTCCATAAACACAGAAGACTACCGCGACTCGTGCTACCTGTCTATCGTGAATCTGTCTATCTTCGATCTACCTTTCGTTGATCTATCTACCTGTCATTGATTTATCTATCTTTGATCAATCTCCCTATCTGTCTTTAGTCTATCTATCTATCTCTCGTTGGTCTACCTCTACCAGCGTGTATTCCTCTACTCTTCGAGTCTAAAAGAGTATGGAGAGAACACAAGCAGGCAAGGTATTGGAGTGATAGAAACAGGATACAGCAGTACGAAGACCGAGTTGAAAGGAGTGTATGCATGTCTGTAACTGTAGACCTTTTCTTCTACTAGACAACACCCCCCCAGACGAGAGCGCGTGTGCCTCTTCCTCTTTCTTTCTTTTCTTTCTTTCTAAGTCTGTTAGAGAGATAGAGACCAAGAGAAAATGGAGGACAGACCTCCTCCATCTCAACACGAATCGAGACTCTTCACCTGAGCGACATTTTGCTCGATAATAGTTTCTACCGCCGAATCACACTTGAGAAGGTTACTTAACACCCCTAGACCCACACGAATGACCTACACACAAAACACACACACATAACCAAAAAGATCAAGAAAGAAAGAAAGACTAAGCAGAGAACGAGAGAGATCTTCACACATTCATCTCCATCTTATGCATAGGTAACAAGAAACCTCTATCTGAACGTATGTATATGTATATAGAAATGAAACCTGTATATGTACACACGTGTCTCTACAAACGAATGGCTGTCTCTGTAGGCTACACGGAGATGTGGAGTTGTTTATCTTTCCCTTGGAGGACACGTTAGTAGAGTCACCATGAGGGAAGGCAGAAGAAGAAGAAGGAGAGGAAGGCAGCTATCATCCCTGGAGAAATCAACACAGGTCAGTTGCGCTGTACATTATACAAGACATTCTAATTGAAATAGACCTGTCCTATTTGATCTAACTATCTATCTATCTTGAATCTCATTTTACTTTATATGCACTGTGAAGAAGAAGATCATTCAAGCGCGTCGCTATACTTTCTTCCTAGTCTTTCCTCTGTCTCGTGTTGAGGTCTATCTATTTCTTACCTTCTCAACTCTAGATTCCTTTAGAACCAGACAGACAGCAAGGACTGTTCCTTTATCATTCAGCTGGGGAAGAAAAGCTTCATGAAAGGTCAATAGCCACGTACAAAACATCGCCTTATATAAGATACTTGCTGGAAGAGAGAGAGATAAATTCTTCAAGATCCTACGTGAAGCACCAAAAGCACAGAAAGGTAGAGGAAAGCCGTAGATAACGGAGTCGACGAGGAGGAAGAAAAGAAGAACAAAACGAAAAGAGGGGAAATTGCTTTCCTACTGACTGACTGAGAGAAAGAGAGAGGAGGAGACAGAAAGAAAGAAACTACTACAAACTGAAGAAAGGAAGTGGAGTGGAGGAGAAAGCAGAGAACCACCTAGCGTTTGAAGAATGAGTATAGAGAGCGTGTGATAGTCTATCCCACCTCAGTACGAACTGACTTACTACAAGAGAGTTAGACACGCACACAAGTAAGGGCGTATGAAGAGATACATACATAGATACAGGTACATAGATGAATTAACGGAAGATTAAAGATACATAGATAGATAGATAGATAAACAGATAGATAGATAGATAGAGCGATCTCAAGTTACCAAGGTAGAACGGACAGATATCTATCTTATATGGAGCTACGCACACTCTGTATATAGATCATGGAAGAAGGAAAGGAGGGACAGAAGTCCTTAGGAAGAGAGCCTTCTCTAGGCATAGTCAGGTCTGCATTGGGTTCAGCTGGAGACATCAATGAAGAGAAGAGTCACTTGATCAAGAGAAGAAAAGAGATTTTTCCGAAGAAAAGAACTTACAACTCAAGAAAACCCCGCTGCTCCCATAGCACTGGACGAAAACGATCTGTTGCCGAATACACACACACATATATATTCATAGATACACACATATACATATGATCTATATATACACGCATCCACAATACACACTCATACACACGTGTCCATACACATATATATACATAGATAGATACATATAGAGAGACATACACAGTGTTGGCGGAGAAGGAGAAGCAGGAGAGCATCAGAGGATTTGAGAAACACGGAAGGTGGCTGATAGGACAAGAAAGAAAGAAGAAGGGATAAAAAGGGGACTGTAGATCTTGCATTTGGTGTATAACTGTAAGGGACGCAGTGATCTGCTATGCTTTGCAAATACATCACCTATCTCACTCCACATACCTAGCCTCTCCCATGCACGACTACAGAGATAAAAGAACATATCGAGAGACACACTAAAGACAAACAGATAGACAGAGTAAAAGGTCGATAGAGAGACAGATTAAAGATAGATTGATAGATACCGAATCTACCCGAACATGGTCTATCACACGTAAATAGGTAGAGAGATAAGAGGGTATATAGACATCGATGAATTGATAGTTCGAGGCAGAAAGAGATAGCGAAGAGTCATCCTAATTGAGATGTGCCACTGAGTTTGCAAGTTCGCGATCTTCCATGAAGTTTACCTATCTTCAAGAGATTAACGAAAGCATCAAGACGGCCACCCTCAGTCAGGAGAAACTTATTCGCTGCCCGTCCATGAAGAAGGCCTTGAATGAGATACTCCACTTGGTTATCTGTAAACGCTCCTGAATGGGCTCGACTACATCAAAATCATACATACAGATACATACATACGTACGGATACAGATATATACATACTTACGTAGACATACTTTCGTAGACATACATACATACATATACATACATACACCCCACATGCATAGATGGCGTATGTTCTATACGTGACTGCTTTCAACTTCTTAGCATTCTTCAACAGAATCCTACGTCATGAAGAGAACCTCTTTCATCAAATTCTTGAAGGGACAACATGAGTCCATAGAGAAAGAAAGAATTGACTTATACTCATATACATACATATACGTACGTAGGTATTATATAGATGTGCGCGGACGAAGAGACGTAGAGGTCACGTGAATCAGCAGTGGCTACTTGTATGGAGCTTCTGAATGGAGTGAAGGAAAGAAAAAATTTCCTTTCTCTCGTCTTTTACTCGGGGCATTCGATCAATCAATCAAAATACCTCTCGATCTCTTCATGTAGATCCACTTCAGACAAGGTCGTTCTATTAAACCTCCTTAACTATGAACTCCCTCACTTATCTATCCCAAATCTATCTACCTCTATCTGATTTATCTATCTGCAATCTATCTATCCACAATGTATCTATCTTGGATGGTCTATTTACGTTTAATCCATCTATGCTTAATGTGTTGTCTATCTATCTTGACATTCTTCCTTACTGTACACGTACCACCCCTGCTGCCGTCCTTCTTCTTGAGACGCATGCTGCTCTACACAGCCATACCCCTCACGTAGGAGTAGGAAAGAACCCAAGGGAGGAAAACGAAGAAAATCTAAGGACATAAACTCTACTGGTTTGCTATCCCTCCTTCTCTTCCTCTCTCTTTTCTTTTGTCTCTGTCCTCTCATCTCAAAACTCGTTCTCTCCGGGTGTCCATACATATACATACGCCTGTTCATACATACATATTCATTCATACGTGTACATACATCTTCATACGTACATGGGTATTCATACATATGTGTAGACATTCACAGATACGTACCACATGAATCCGGAGAGAAGAAAAGCCGCTCGATCTGCAGTATAGGAATCAAGATTGGGAGTCTCAAGAAGCTGACGGAACGTCTGAAAGACTTCATTCCCTCCCCCTGGATGCCTCAGTCCCGCTGTAGCCGAGCAAAGAGCCTCATACTTACTACTATCATCTAAAAGCAAAGAAAGAAAGAAAGAAAGACAAGAAAGAAGAAGATCGCTTCACAGGGGCTGCGATGACAGTTTAGGGTATATATATAGGAAGAAATGCACAGGAATGTGCGTATAGCTTCAGATTATTGCAATAGAGACTTTAACGAGTCAGGACCTCTACAGAAATCTATCTCTCTGTATCTATTCTAAGAGCTGGATGGAGGTGCAAAGCTCGTCATGCAACGATCTAGGGAGGAGACAATGGGTGATGGCAAGCAAACGGTATGCGAGCGTAACGAGAAGAGATCTCTATCTTTAATGTATCTATCTATCTATCTGTCTTTGATCTACCTATCTATCTTTAATCTATCTACCTCTCTATGGCGCTTCCCCTCCTTATTACGGAGAGAAGGAAGAGAGACTGAAGAAGAGAGAAGAGTAGAAGAAGAAAAGAACTTCTCTTGTAAGAATGTCCTACTTACCTCGGACAATTTCACATAGGATAGTTAAGACATATTGAACTGTATGCAGATCTCCTTCTAGCCGGATAAGATTCAGAAGAGCCGCGACGAGGTCTTCATCCTAAAGAAGAAAAAGATGAAGAAGAAGAAGAAAAGCAGCGTGACAAACAACCAACGATAAAGACATTCCGGTACAGAAAGGCAAGAATAAGAAAGAACGAAAGAGATAAGAAAGAAAGACAGTACGGAAGAGAGAGAAAGAAAGAAAGAGAACAAGAGAGAAAGAAAGAATATGGAAGTGATTCGAGGGAAGGAAAAGGACAGCCAGAAGCCCAAAGACGAGAATCCCGTCATTCAAGCTCATCTCAAGAGGCGCGTCTACATTTCTATTTGTACAGAGTTATGCATGCGAAATCAAAGGAAGGACAGCTCGTAACTATAACCTCTATCAGTCTATCGATCTCTCGACATCTCCCCCTAAAGAACGACCTCACTTTCGGTATCTATGCGACACCCATGTACGGTGTATCCAGTTTGATACAAAGATGAGACTCCTAGATGGATAATGAGACAAACCACGAGTGTTGTAAGATATCTATCTATCTATATATCTCTCTACATGGATATCCGTGGGATATGTAAAGAGAAGTAGGTAAAGAGA
Source organism: Cystoisospora suis (assembly GCF_002600585.1). Taxonomy (NCBI): domain Eukaryota; phylum Apicomplexa; class Conoidasida; order Eucoccidiorida; family Sarcocystidae; genus Cystoisospora; species Cystoisospora suis. Next base: position 18,145 of record NW_027154950.1, read on the forward strand.
GAGAGAGGTAAAGAGAGAGAACAGAGTCCTCATGATGACAGGTAGATACATTCAAGAGAGATAGATAGTCAGACTCGAGATAGATAAATAGACAGATATATAGAATAGGTATGATCAAGATAGACTGACAAATAGATTCAAGATAGGTGGACAGATTGAATAAAAGGAACTTGTTTGAATGGATAGAGTATGACGGGATGTTGAGAAGGAGGAAATGCGTAGAATCGAGAGAAGAATGTCTGCATACCGCGGCGAGCATTTCAGCGAAGTCATCAAGAGCGAGAGGATTGATCTTGGAGAGAACACTTGACATGCCTACTGGCAAAACGCCTGCTTTCTCTAGAGTCGTCCAGTCAGGCATGGTGGCCATCACCGCATCTTGCTTCACCTGCATCAGAGATAAAGACGAAGGAAAGAAAGAACACAAAAACAAAGAAGAATAAGTTACCTAAAGAAGAAGTGTATAAGGGATGAGAAGGTGAGAGAAGTAGACGGAAGAAAGAAAGATCAGAGTTTCTTTGGAAAGAAGACCTTGCTGAGGTGAGGCAGGAAAGACGAAAAAGAAGAAGAAGAAAAGATCATGAAGAAGAGATGAAGGAGAAGAAAGGGAAGTGGAAGAAGAAGGTGTAAAGTTCTATGAACACCTCTTGAAAAAGGTGAATAGAGACAGGGAACGAGCGAAGAAAGATTTAGAACTACCGACACGGGGGAGAGGTAGAAAGCAGATACGATAGAAAAGATGCTATACATGGAAGAACAGAAGACACACGTTGTGCAAGTATACATATAGATATCTATCTATACACATACATGTACGCAGATAAACATTTTACATATACAGGAAGACGAACACCTTGTATAAAAACCCCTATTCATGCATATATATATATATAAAGAGAAAGAGAGGGAGAATACTTCTACATCTATACATACATAGGGGCTTTATCCATACATAGGTGTACAAGAGGTACATGTACATACATGTATATACGGAAGTGTACAGACATCTTCTTTCATCCAGATCTTCTTGTTCTTCTTCTTCACCTCGTCTGACGCTATCTCGTCTTGTCCAAGAGATATCTTGAAAAGAAACACGACAGATCAACCCTAGTTTCCCTTGGAAGCCTCTCTCACCTGCGAACTTCCCTCTGCGTTAGCAAGACGATTGAGAAGACGGACTTGTTCATTTTGGTCGGCGTTGTCTGTATAGTGAGCCTCCCCTTGTAGATGACTGCTTTTCTGCGGATGAGCGGTCGCCTTGCCAGGAGTACTTGTATGGTGAAGAAGCTCTCCACCCCCACTACTAGTGTGACTTCCCTGGTGGCCACCACCACCACCCCCTGATGGAGTCTGATGATGATGAGCCGATGATGAAGAAGAGGACTTATCAAGCCTCATTCTGTCTACTATCTCAATGGACACGAAGAGAGAGAGAGAGGGGGGGACCAAGAGAGAGATGTAGAGAGATATGTATTGAGAGAAAGAGATGTACACTTAGCTATGTAGACTCTGCTGAAGAGACTGTTGTGTCTTCCGTCCTATGAAGGTCTTTTTTGCTCGAGTTGTTCTTTTATGGATAAGAGACTTCAGAGGCGTAGACGTCTTATGATAGGACAGCAGGAGATGAGAGGTGGGAAGTAAATGACGAAGAAGGCGTTCTTTCTTCAGGAGAGGAGAAAAAAAGAAAGAACGGGGGATGAAAGTTCTCTTCCGATTCTTTGCTATCTTTTGTCTTCCCTATTAATGAAAAGCTTCTTTTCTTCTCTTACAGATGAAGAAAAGCCACACCCGCGCCAAGGATCCTGACTCCAACTCACGTGTCTTTTCCTATCAACGATGAGACGGGACATCTCTCCCTCTCTCTACCTATCTTTGATCTATCTCTCTCTATCTATCTTCAATCTAACTTTTCCTACCCACGCGACTGAAAGAAAGGGAGGACTTAGCAACGGTATGTGTGTGTATACCTATCTTTTTAGCTCTGTATGACTCTTCCTTGATGACGGAAAGCGATTGAAAAGGCTTGGGCTGTCATTTGAAACTAGTTTAACAGGCACTAAGAAAGCAACCTTATATGAACGAAAATGATGTAGAGAACACAGGAAGAAGATTAGGTCTAAAGACCTCTTGCTCTACTCAGGTATAGCCCAAAGAGCTCGAGACAGGAGATACCGAGAAAGAACGAAAGAAAGAAAGAAAGGAGGGAAACGGGAGTGCAGGAAGAGAAGGGAAGAGATAAGAAAAAGGAGAGACGGAGAAAGTAAAGGGAAGGACAAGGAGGAGCGAGGAGGAGGAGGAGAAGAAGAGGGGAGAGAGAGAGTTGTAGTTGCTGTGGTTGAAGTTGTTTCTCCTCTCTAAGGAAAGATGGGTGGGTAGAAGATGTATGAGGAAAAGAAAGAAGCGCGGTGCACGGTTGAAAAGCCGAGAATGCTGGTTATGACGTAGGAAGAGCTGAATGAGTCAAGGCAAAGATCTCGGAAGAATACAAGGATGTACACAGAAAATAGCCGGAAAGAACACGAAGATATAGAGACGACAGATGATTAAGAAAGGGAAAGAGCGGATGAGAAGATTCGTTGAATAAGAAGGAGCTCCAAGGAAACAAAGGAAAGAAGACTGCTTGTACATATCCAGAGAAAGTCGAGGAAAACACATCAGAAGAATTCCATCTGTACAGACGCCGTACAGAGGCTCACGTGTATAGGGGCCCCATCTAAGGTCTCCAGAAAAACCACTGATCCAATTCTCAGAAATCTCTCTCGAAGATTTCCGCTGCGCTTCTTGGAAGGAAAGATTTCGTTTAAAGAAAGAGATGCTGAAGCAAACGCAAACTATTCAAGTAAGTGAAGAGGAGACGGAGTGAAGAGGGAAAGTACAGGGAAAGAGGAAAGAATCTGACCGGAGAGATTTAGCGGCGGTATTCTAGCCGAGTGGAGACAACGCTAATCTTTGAGAGAACTCGTGGACAGGAAAGCTTCACTCCCGGTGGCGGTGTACGAACACGCGGTAGGCGCGGAAAGAACGCGTGACAGGAGGAAAACAGAGGAGAAGAAACTTCTGTGCTTTTGCGGAAAAGAAAGGCCGAGTGTGTACTGGAGAAAGAAAACAGATCATCTCATTTAGCTGGCGTTCTGATTGCAACGGGAGAAGAGGCGGCAGAAGCAACACGGATCTATGTAATCAGAAGAGACTGAAGAGAGCTGCCGTGGCTATCTCTTCCTTTTGCTCTTCTCCGGGACACGCGGGAGGCGCAAGCGAGAAAAACAGCCCCAGAAGGAAGTTTCGCAAGAGAAGATCGATGAGAGGAAAGTAAATACAACAACAGAGTAAAATTGACCCTTCTCCGAGCTACGCTTTGTGACACATGAATAGGCACAGCTGAGGTGTACATACACCGGAAATGGACTCATAGAGACTCCGTACGGGAGTGACACCACACCAGTAGCAAGAACTTTCATGCCTGTTTTTTCTAAAAAGTGATTTTTCGCCTCCTTTTGCGCAGCTTCGGTTTTCCTACCTTGCAGCAAAGTAGCTGGATCTGCGGTATCTTGCAACGAAAAAGTTGGAGGCCAGCCCTATTTCTTTTTCGCCTTATAGTCGGTTCCCTCTGTTCGCGAAGTCACACACACCTCACGACCCACGAACCTTGTATGGTTTAGATGAAAGAAGCCCGGATGAATACACTCACTCATTCGTTGCATCTAACGGTGCGCTCCCATGATGGTAGAGAAGATTGATTCTGTGAAATACATGCAGCGACAGGCAAGCCAGACTTCTTGTATGTCGATTTCTGGTGTGGCCGTGAAAGGGCGAGTACGAAAGAAGACGTAACCGCATCTTCATCGTGCTACCAAGGGTGGAGCTGCCTGAAGATACAGTCATGTACAACTGAAGGCATACGCTCATTCTTGGTCCCTGTTACCTTCTCCACTTCAGGAGATAGGCAGAAGACGGCGCTAGGTGTTCTTCCCCCCTTGGTTCCCCTATCCTCTCCAGTGTATGTACACCTGCCGAGGAGCATCAGCCTCAGTCGTATGCCAACCCACTAGCATCCTCCCGGGGAGCGTCGAGACAAGCAAGAAGCAAGTCCTACTCTTCGGACTAGTCTAACTAGATGAAACAAGTTCCAGGGGTCTTCGTCCTTTTCCTAGACTTCTCTCAAGACTGAATCTTGTCTTTCTTACAGAACCTCCTATTCTAATTTCTTCTGATAGCATCCAGTTCTTTCGGCCGTTTGCGAGTGTCTCAGTGACGATTTCTCCCCGCATCTACTCCCACCTTCCATCGGGTGTTCTACTTCGCACACTTCAGGCTTGTTTTAACTCGTGTCTGCGACTTCATACAGAATCACAACTACGCCCTCTCTCACTCTCCTGTCTTGTCTCCGTCCATCTTATCTCTTTTCTCTCTCATCATTGGGCGTCTGTTCTTTCTTAGCCGTCTTTCCTGTGCCCTTTCGGACAGCTCATTCCCATTCTGCTCTCTAACTCGAGGTCCTGCTCGTCTTCACACCCAGACGACACGGTTCCTTTTCGTCAAGTACAGCATACACCAGCCCTGCAGTGCATCTATCTTATTGCACTTTTCTTCAGGGATGAAAAGGGTTTCTCTTCTCCATCTTTTCGTCGATCTATTTCTCTTGCTTCTTATGAAACAAAGCGCACAGCAAAACCTGTCCCTCTCTCTCTTAAATGAATGTATTGTAAGTCTTCATCTCCTTACGCCAGTCCTTCCGATTTTGTTCCCTCGGGATGGAAGTAGGTACAAGCCTTTCTTGAGGGGAAGAAGTAAGTGGAAGACTACCTTGCAGAGATTTACCTTCATCTTCTTCACCATGCTGTGTTTCTCTTCTCTTCTTCCGGTTCTCTCTTCGACGTAAGAAAATCTCCTTCTTTGACTGCCGAGGTGCCTGTGCTCCTTCCTCTTCACTACAAGCTCATGAGGTCATCCTCGCCTTCGACATTAGTCTTCTTTGTCCAGTCAGTCTCTTGGTTTTTCTTCTCTCCCTTCTTGTCTCTTTTGTGTTACCCAAATCAACCTTTCTCTTTTCTCAGAGACCTTCTTCTCATCATCCGTAAAACGTTCGCTAGATTGCTTTTTTCTTTCTCTTTCGATCTCCAGTGCCTGTGGTCTTCTGAGGGCTTCGTTGCCTCTTCTCCTCTCCTTCTTCAGTCTGCTCCTGTCATCCTTCTTTCTCTCTCTCTTCTTTTCTTTGTTTCTCTTCCTTGTCTATCCCTTCGTGTCACTCTGGTCTCTCTTGTTCTTCTTCTTCCTTCTCTCTTTCTCGCTCCTTTTCAATCTCTTGTTAATTCCGACTTGACGATCTCTTCCCAACTTTCCTTCATCCCTACGATTCCGCCCCTAAAGAGAAGGCAAACAGACCCGGTTCTAATCAAACACACGGCGAGATGTTTCTCTCGCAATTTCGCCCGTCATTTCATGTGTCTTTCTATCTTCTTTCTCTCCCTCCCCTCGGTCTACTCTCTTGAGACTACAGGTCGTCTTCTTCCACCTTTCCGACTTGACCTTTATCCTTTTCTTTCTTCTTCTTCCTCCTCTTCATTACCTACTTTACCTTTTCCTTCCTCTCTTCTCTTCTTTCTTCATTCTCGTTTCTCCTCTTTCATCTCTTCGTCTTTCTGTAGAAGTCTCCCTCGTAGTTCGTTTCTTCATCTTTCGCCCTATTCCTCATCTCTTCTTCCCCGGGGGAGACGACGAAGGAGCGCATCGTCTTGTTCCTATTGTCCAAGGTCTTTCAGTCATCCACTTCTCTCTTTCAGAGGGGCCTCCCTCTCTTTGAGAGAGAAACAGGGCTTTTCTCTTTCTTCTTCTTTCTATCCTCATCGTCGAGGCCTTCCTTTTCTTCCGGCTATCTGTCCTTTGTCTTCTTTTTCCGCTTGTTTCCTCGAGTCCACTTTTCTTCTTCTTTCTAGTCATAGAAAGAAGAGAATTTCCGCTTGTTTTTCTTCTTCGTCTTCATTCTCTCCATCGTGTCTCTCGGAGTCTTCTTCTCCTTCTCTACCCTGTTGGGGTGGTTGTGTCTCGTCTCTCAAGATGACGAACCAATCAGTCGCACATAAGAAACAGACCTCGATTCTGTAAGCAGGCTTCTTTCTTCTTCTACTGTAGGCACACAACAGGAATAGGGATCGTATCTTTTTCGCTCTCCCGCTTCTCCTTCCTCTTTCCCTTATCTCAAGTATTCCTTTCTGTCTTGCCTTCTTTGTGAAGTTGCTAGATCTCTTCTTTCTTCTCTTTGGCTTGCGGCATGACGTCAAAGGCTTCTTCGCATACAACTATGTGTGATGCATGCACGTTCAGAAATGGGATTAGCGGTTTTTCTATCTTATACCTGTACACCTTCTCACCTGTCGGTCCATTAACCTACCTAGACCTATGCATATATGTATGTATGTGTGTATTCATGTGTGTGTATCGAGTCTACAGCTGTATTTTCTGACAGAGTGGATGTGTGAAGTTCACGTGATGCCTTGGGTTCCTTCTCTCTTGTGTCGATTCTCTCCTCACCCTCTCTTGTCTTCTCTCTCTATGGCTTCTACGATAAAAGAAAGATAGAAAGACTAAACATAATTGGGATAGATAGATTCACAGATAGACCAAAGAGAAATAGATTGAAGACGAATAGATTACCGATACATAGATAGAGTAAGGATATCGAATCAAGATCAATAGATAGATAGAATGCTACGCACACGTGTGTCTTCTTTATCTTCTGTTAGGAGAGAAGTTAAACAAAAACTCTATGCTTATGCATGCCATACACATATCTCTCTCTCTCTCTATATATATATATATATCTGCGTGTACCTTATTCTCTTATCTGAGGGTGATAGGCAAGACAGAGGAAGGAGAAGAAAAGATGTCTCACCGCGGGATCTGCGTAGAAGAGCGTCCTCCTTCCTCTTGCTTTTTATCTTTCCTCCAGGTCTCTTGCTATTTCATACTTCCTACTCCCAGATATACACCCCCGGAGCAGTATATTTATCTATCTATATTCTGTCTATATACCGAGAGATAGACAGATATACAGATGGATAGGTAGATAGGATGGGGTTTTTCTCTTTCGATTTGTTTCCGAGGTCTTCTCTCTTCTTTCCGCTTGTCATTTTTCTTGCATGCAGAAGCTTCCTTACTCGAGGAGGTGGTGGTGTAGGCATGAAGAAGTCTCGGGGAGAAGAAGAAGAGGCGAAATCTTCTTCTTCATCCTCCTCCTCATCTCTATCGTCAAAAGAAACACCAAACACTTCTTATCCTGTCATTCCACAGAAGAAGAAGAAGAGCGAAAATGAAGACTCTTTCTCCCTTGTTGCTACAGAGAAGAAGAAAGAAGGAAAGAGGGAGATGCCCTCGACATTTTCTCCAGGAAAGACAGAAGGAGAAAATTCTGACCTCCACTCACCTGACAAGAAACGGATGAAGAAGTCCGTAGATAGCTCCAAGAATGAAGCAAGTCTCTCTCTTCGAACAGCAAGACCAGAGAGAGAAAGACAAGCAAAGGCAGATGAAGATCAAGATGAGAGAAGAATAGAGAAGAATGCCAAGATCAGTTCTCCAGCTTCTGATTCGAGGCGTGAAGAAAAGAAAAAGAAAGAAGAGGAAAATCTTTTCAATCACAGGGATAAGGATGATGCTGTAGATAAGAAAGAAGAGAAAGATATTGATATGCTTGTTGAAGTAGAGGGAGATATCTTGAGAAGTAAGAAGAAGGGTCAACTAAGGAAAGAAGGCAGCAGCGAAACAGACTCCTTTATGAAGGAAGAAGATCAAGAAAGGGAGAGGGAGGAATCTCAAGCCGAGGGAGATGATAGAAAGTTAGAGACTAAGAATAGAGTGGCAGGTGTTGATCAAGAAAAAGGGTCTAGAAAAGAAGAGATACGTGAGCGGCAAGGTACGCAGGAAGACGCTAAATCATCTACTAGAGGTGATGGACTAGAAGGAGGAACGGAAGACGCAGCAAGGATCAAAGATTACGGTGAGGTGACCTATGTGTCTAGATACTAACCGTCTTTCCTCCCTCTCGAGTTCATATGAATGCAGATGGATATCTACCTCTATATAGATGAGGATTTGTATACTAACGAAGCCGCTGAAGAAAAAGAAACAGGCCCAGGTGTGTATGTATATATAGGGAGACAGAAAGGCATCCACTAGTGTATCATGAAGATCTCTTCAAGCAGCTCTTATCGTCATGTATACCTTCATGGTACGTGTAGCCACTTAGTACGGTTGAAATGTCTAGTGATCTCCAGTGCATGCATGGACTTCTCTTCTTCATTTCATGGGCTTGTTCAGGATGGGTGACGTATGCCTCTAGACATCTTTATGTGCGTATTATAGGGCGGGGTTTACTTCATCTACCGATTCCGTATGTATATAGATATGCATGTGCTTCTCTGAGCTGCTTAGCAGAGATCTTCCTTACCTTTCCTCATCTCCTCGAGTGAAGCGGAGATGTCTGCAGATGGAGAGAGAGAAAAAATGCAAGAGGGACAGAGACGAGATGTAACAGTCGGCTTGTTCACAGGCAGAATGGCCGAGTGGTCTAAGGCGCTGCGTTNNGGTTCGAACCCCACTTCTGTCAAGCACTCGATCTGTCTATCTGTCGATGAATCGACCTATCTGTCTGTATCTTGTTTTTCTTCTTAATTTGAAGAAGTTTCTTGTTGTTCTCAGTCATGATAGCGAGATAGATTGCTAGATAGATAGATAGATCGATAGATTGATATGAGCCTTCTTCCTCGAGCACTATGTATGTATGTATGGCCTTCGTTTTTTTTCTTTGAAAGACATTCTGTGCTCTTTTCATTCGTCTCAACAAGAATATAAAGATATTCAGCGAGATACGGGTTCTCTTCGCTCGAATACTTTTCTACAGAGAGTATTAGCGAAGCAGCGGAGAGTGATCGCGAGTCTATCGATTCTGCGGTGTCGACCTCTCAAACACAGGACGAAGCGAATCGTCCTCTTAAGAAAGGTAATCTCTCTCTTCTCTCTCCTTTCTCCATTTCTTTCTCCCTGTGAATGCAGCGGAGGGCTCTCTTCTATCTACCTCTGCTTACGGAAAGCCTAACAGATAGATAGATAGATAGATTAAAGATAGGTAGATAGACCGCTGTCCATAGCATGTTCGTCTGAGTTTCGTATTCTTTGAAGGAAGGTTTCAAAATTTTCTTCTTCTTTCTCTCGAAGATCCGTTCATATTGTCTCATCTGCTAGACGTCAAAAGGGTGTTCGTAGACAGACAGACGAAGAGGAGGAGAAAGGGGGGGATGATAGGTATTTTTCATTTACCGAATGTTTCCTTTGCAAGGAGAAGAGCAAGATGGACCTTAGAGGTGTGTTATGAAGGAAGGTGTAAAAGAGTTGCGTAAATGTTTGTCGTTCTTTCTTTTTTGTCCGGATTTCAGAAAGAGACAGAGGGGACCTCCCCCTGAGATCCTCATCTTTCCCCTTCTCTGCATCTCTGATATCTATCTCCACTGATGAGACGTACACATACATAGACACATGCATACACAGACACATGCATACATACTACTTACCTACATACATACATACACATTTACGTAGACATACATAGACACATACATACACATGTATACATGCATATACATGTATGCATACACATTGGTACATAGATACGTATGCATTTCTACATACAGACATCATCGTAGACACACCCCGGTATCTCGACAGTGTCGTGTCTGTGTCTCCTTGAACTCCCGTCATAATGCCTAACTTTGGTGAGGGGGGTGGTTTTCTTGCTTCAGTCTCTGCGAATTCTTTAGAAGGACGTCGAGCACTTGAAGCTCTCAGAAGGAGGAAGAAGAAGACAAGAGAAGACCAACAGAAGGATATTAATAGAAAAGCAAGAGGAGGAGGAAAGGCCCGTGTAGCCTCACCAAGAGACGAAGGAGAAGAAGAAATGAATGGGAGACTGTTCACTTCATCCGATGACAGCGACGAGGATGCCGAGGAGTTGTTTGCGTCTTCTTTTGCAGAGGGAGAAGAAAGGGGAGACCAGGAAGATACAAGGAATGCGTGTCAAGGCACGACTTCTTCTTCTCTCGAAGTAGACGGAGAAGAAGAAAGCGAGGAGGAGGAGAGGAAGAAGATGAAGAAGAAGAAACAGGGTGAAGGCTTACCGTCTGCCTTGGATTTGCTCAAGAGAGGAGGTGAAGGAGATGAAGAAGGAAAGAAGAAGAAGACGAAGGCTGGCAAGAGGAGAGAAGGGGGAGGGATAGAAGAAGGGGAAGAACAGCAACTCAAGACGGGAACGTTGTTTGCATGCCGCGTGTCTAAGAAAGAACCTTCTTCAGATATCTCTTCACCTCTTTTTTCTCCATCGACTCTTGATCTGAAGCAGCTGACGTTATCTTCTTCTCCTCCTTCACAGAAGAAATCTTCGCGAAGTACTCCTTCCTCTGAATCGTCCTCTTCTTCTCTCTCTTCTCCTCCCCCTCCTATCTTGTAAGCGAGCCACGACTGAATAGATAGAGAGCTCATCAAAGAAGGAAAGAAAGAAAGAGAGAGAGTCTCCATCTGAAGGAGAAAGGGAAGAGAGTGTGTCTCTTCTGGCTCTTCTCTCTTCTCTTCATATCTACTCTTCTTGATCTCCTTCTCCCCCCGCTGTATATGACCTTAGTGTGAAGGAGTCATCGAAAGTCTATAGGTGTAGATACTTCCTACTTACAGAGAAGAAGAATAAGTCTCATCTCTCTTCTCCTAAGTGCAGTTGTTCGTGATAGAACGTCGCTCAAAAAGACTGGCCACAGCAAGATGATGACTGTCACCACGCATCTTCTTTCTTCTCCTCTCCCCTCTATTCTCTCCACCTATTATTAGGCATCAACGGCCTTTATACACTACACATCTCAGAATCATGCGTTTCGCTTATCCATCGGTCTATACCTTATCTATCTACCTACCTATCTATCTTTAGTCAATCTGTCTCTCTATCTTTCATCTATCTATCTATCCATCTATCTTCGAGCTATCTATGTTTAATCTCTCGTAAGCTGTATACCCCCTTTGTCCGTCCTCTTCACTTCCCTCTCTATCCTATCTTCTTTATACTACTCCTCTATCTCTATCCACGTAAAGCCTGGTGTTCGTCTCATCTTCCCTTTCTCTCACATGTGAGACGCTCATCTTCTATCTTCTTATGGAGAGCCTCTTCTCGCTTCCTCTCTCATGCACGTTCTTTGTCTTTCCCCTTCATTGGCGGATTTCGTAGCCGACTCTGATCTTCACCGAAATCTCTCTTTTCTCTGTCTTTCACTTACCTTTCTCTCCTTTTCTTCTCTCTTTTTCTTTTTCTTCTTTGCATGCAGATTTGAAGTTCTCGTCAATGCCTTTGATAAGATCGAGCAGGCGAAAGCGAGTGGCACAGGGAGTAATAAGAAGCAGACGGTTATCCTAACGAATCTCTTTCGGATTCTTATCTATTATGCTCCTTCTACCCTTGTGAAGGCTGTCTACATATGTCTCAATAAAGTCGCTCCTGACTATCTGGGCAAAGAAGTCGGGGTGGGAGAATCTCTCATTCTCAAAGCCATGGCGGAAACTTATGGAAGAACTGAAGCCAACCTAAAGAAAGGTAATCAAGGAGGGAGCAGAACAAGGGAAAGGGGGGGGGGGAGAAGAAGAGAGGGAGAGAAAGAGAGAGGGATAGATAGACAGGTAGATGAGGAATGCACTTGATATGTAGGAGTTAGAGGAGCAAATTCAACCAGAGGTGTGGTAGTTCAATCGAGATAGAGAGATCATAGAATGTATACAGTGATGGTGATGGTAGGGGTATATGTCTCTGTCAAATAGAGAGAAAGAACAAGACTTCTGTTTTCATATAAACTCTTCTAATTCTTCTTCTTGACCTTCTCAATGAGGACACTGTCTCTTGCTTTTCTTCTTCTTGAAGCTACTGCTGTCTTCCTACCGCAGAGACAAGGATGTTTCTTTCCTTTCGAGCTTCTGTCGTTTTCCTTGAATCCATCTGTCTTCTCATCGAAGGTGTCATCTACAGCTTGTCGCATCTTCATACCTACATATTCAAGCTCGAAGGGGGACGACGGAGGTTTCTCTTCTTCTTTCTCTTCATCTTTCCCGCCTGTGTAGTCCGAGTTTTGCTTGGTAACTTTCTGACGGCCCTCCTGTTGTCCTTCTTTCAGCTTTTTCTTGGTTGCACCCCGTGTTCTTCTCCTGCTTGTTTTGCGATGAAAACTTTCTTTCTGATAGAGCTCCAGCATGTAGAAGATCTCGGACGGATCGCGGAGCAAAGCTGCTGTATGACAAGGACCCTCTTCCCTCCTCCTCGGCTGACTATTGAAGGCGTCTATGATTTGTTTCTCGGGATAAGCCAGTGCGCAGGAAGAGAGAGTGTCTTTCAAAAGAGAAATCTTCTCAAGAGACTCCTCATTGGAGCCAAGGGAGCTGAACCGAAGTATATCATTCGATTTCTTCAACAGAGAATGCGCACAGGTGCCTCTCATGCAACCGTATATCAAGTGAGGAACAACATCTATCTTTCTATCGATCGATCTCGCTTCTTTCTATCTCTATCACGATCTTTCTATCTGTCTCTTCACCATGTCGATATCCATATGTCCTCTTCTGCTTTTCTTCGCTCCTCTTCTTTCTCTCTCCGGTGTCTTCTCTCTTGCCTCTCTCTTCTCTCTCTTTCTCTCTCTCTGTTTCTCTTTATGACTTCTCCTCTATCCACTCTCTACCTGTAAATATATCTGTACGTGTCTCCAAAACATCTGTAAAGATAGGAGCAGAGAACTTCCGCATGTCCGGTCAAAGCATCGATCGATCTGTTCTTCTATCTCCCCGCCTTTCTTTCTTTCTTTCTTTATTGCTGCTTATTTTTGATATCTTTCTTTCTATCGTGATAATCTATCTACCTCGATCTCTCCACCCAACTCAAGTCGATCCATTTCGGACGCGACACATCTGTCGTAGATCGGGAAGGGTTATGTCTGTCTATGTTGAATCTGTTCATCTTCATTCTATCTATATATCTATCGATATATCTTTGATCTATCTATGTGTCTATCTGTCTATGTGTCTTTGACCTGTTCATCTGTCTTTGGTCTCTCTCTGTGTGTCTTCAGTATATCTTCATTCTATCTGTCTATATATCTACGTCTCTTCAATCTGTCTATCTCTCTATCTAGCGTTAAGCTATGTGTATCCATATATATCTGTCTTTATAGCTATATCTGCGGAGTGTGCGGCGGATCGTCTTCTTCTTCCTCTTCTTTTCTTTTCTTTCTCCTGTGAAGACTTGTGAGGCATCACCTTTATCTTCATCTTTCTCGTTCCATGAGAAGCTCTAGATCCTTCCTTTGAAATCTCTCATTATGTCGAAACGCCTCGTTACCTTCTTTGTTTTCTTCTTAGGCTTTGGCATTTGCTTTCTTCCTCACAAGGAACTCTCAAGGACTTTCTTCTCCTCCTATAGCAGATACCCGCCGTGAATCGTCCAGGGGAGACTCTCCGCATGCCTCTTCTTCTTCGTCTGATCTGAAAGAATCCAAAGAAAGAGAAGAACAAGAAGAAAAGGAAGAGATGAAAGATGGAGAAAAGAATTCGTCAGAAAAAAAAGAAAAAGAAGAGGCAATATCATCTCTTTCTTCTTCATCTCTCTTGTCTCACGGTGACACAAGCTTGAGAAGAGAAATCTCGGCCATGTCCCCTGTGGAGTTAGAGCAGGCTTTATCTTCTATCGAGAGATCGGTACGTCGTGCGTTGTGTGAAGTTCCGAACTTAGAGATTGTGATTTCTTATCTTCTTCAAGGGTGTGTAGGAGAGGCTCTAAACAAGCTGTGTGTAGTGACACCTGGCATTCCTATTCAGCCTATGTTAGCTAAGCCGACTCGTGGGTTCTCCGAAGTTTTAGAGCGACTAAAAGAGGTCGAGGCATTCACCTGTGAATACAAATATGATGGAGAAAGAATACAGCTTCATCTTCTTAAGAAGGGTGTGAAGAGTAATCCTGGGGATGCTTCTTCTTCTCTCTTCAAGAATAAGAGAGAGAATGATGGACGAGGGGGGACAATAGGAGGAGGAGGAGGAAGAGAGATCATGAAAACAGCAGCCTCCTCTTCTTCTTCGGATCTTGGAAAGAAGAAATCTCTCTCTGCTTCTTCTTCTTCTTCTGTCCTTACTACGCTTCTCATGCAAAAGACTGGCAAACTCAACTTCGAAAGAAAAGGAAAGAAAGATGAAGAAAATCTCTCCTCTTTATCGACGTCTCCCTCGTCATCTGGAAGAGAGGGTGTTGTGAAGAAAGATGACTCCTCCAAAGAGAAAGACCAAGAAGAAGAACACAAAGAGAATCGAACCACCACAGTCGAGAATCGCGTAGAAGAAACTTCTACTCCTTCTCCATGTCTTCTCAATCCTTCCCCTTCTTCACCTTCCTCTCTCAGCGTGACAGAAGTCAAAAAAGACTCTTCCTCCTCTTGTTCTACCACTCAGTCTTCTTCTTCTCCTCTTTTGCTTGCTTCTTCTTGGGTATCATNNCTTCTTCTTCAGCTTCATCTTCATTCTCTACGCCTGGTCCAGGAATCGAACGAGTGCGCTTGTTTAGTCGTAACTTGGAAGAGATCACAGGCAAGTATCCGGACGTGATCGATCTCTTTCTTCAGTGTCTCCGTCCGGACGTCGAAGAGTGTATTTTAGATGGAGAAGTTGTTGC
>NW_027154950.1:32948-33402 GCF_002600585.1 Cystoisospora suis
GAAAAGACGTCAGTCAAAAGAACATCGAAGTTCCTGTAGCTGTCTTTATCTTCGATTGCATGCGATTAAATGGAGAATGCCAGCTCAATCAACCTCTTGAAAGCAGAAGAAAAAAAGCACTTCAAGCTCTCGATTTCTCCAAGCACCCGAGAATGCTACAAGCGACTCATAGAGAAGTCCACGATAGCCAAGAATTCGAAGATTTTCTCAACGAAGCTGTCCAAAGTATGTCTCTCTCTTTCTAATCTCTACCCCTCTATTCAGAGAGGTAGTCTTCTTCAAAATCTTCTTTCTCTCTAGTCGAGACAAGACACATATCTCACTCGTCCATCATGGAACTCTTCTGGTTCCTCTTTACTGTGTGCGTTGGAGATCACGTAGTCCAAGCGTACTCACTTATATATCTTCAGTGGCGATGCATTAAAGATAGGTAGACAGAGTATAGATAGATAGA
>NW_027154950.1:33674-33828 GCF_002600585.1 Cystoisospora suis
AGAGAGAGAGAGAAAGATGTGTGTGTGGCTAGATACGTTATGCTCCGCAAGGTTTGACATGTTTTTAGTAGGGGACGTTCCTTTCTTGTCTGAGGGAGAAAAGGTATGTATCGCTATATCAATCACTATACACATACGTATGTATGTATGTATA
>NW_027154951.1:0-2720 GCF_002600585.1 Cystoisospora suis
CAGAAAACACACAGGTGAGTGTCGTACCGCGGAGTATGACAACTATGGTCTCGTGGTGACATAAGGGGGGGCTCTCAAGGGCGGCGGGGCATATCGGGGGTGTGAGCGTCCCAGCCTTGCGACGCGTGATCTATGCCGTACTTTAGTCTTGTTCTGAACACTCGCAGCGAAGACAGTGTCGGCGTGGTATCAGACCGGGGATTCTGGGTCAGGGAGGCTATGCATATTTCTGCATTTAAACTACAGAGCGGAGGACCGTCGCAAGGGGAAAGGGATTCTGCTGCGCCACAGCTCTCAATGGATTGTTGTTTTGTTTTTCTACGGACAGGCAGTAAGACTTCATGAGATGACCGCAATTGAGTCTTCTTGCACGACGAGCTGGGAGGGTTACCACAGGCGGGGGGGTCATGGCAGTAAGCCCAACTGCCAGACCTAACCTTAGAGGAGCGATGGCCTGTGACGCATCCCTGACCAGCGTTCATCTTGCAAAAGAGCTGTGGGCTGACACTAGTGCAGCCGCGCTGCGGGACATTTTGTGACGCGTTCGGGGAGAGCTCGGCCTTTTAACGTCAAGGAGTGTTCTGGCTGTGATTCAGGCAGAAGGTGTTTTGGTTTTCTCAACATTCTGAAATGTGTGCTGTAATGGCTTAACCTTTTGGCATTACGAGTGTGTTAGCCGTGAGCAACGGAGAGGGAGCTTCGGTTCCGCTTACACTCTGATACATGTCCGGCAAAGTGTCTTCCGCCGGGTGATATCCACTACACTGGGCCGTGTAGTGGCCGCGTATCGTCAGCATTAGTGGTGGGTGGTTCTCTTCGCAGCTGCCTGGGAATTGCACTTGAACTGACACAGGCCAAGTGGACGCGTCGGCAGCAGGAGAGAGGAGTCGATTTCTCAGAGGAACTGCTGCAGGGGATGTCATGCGGTACTCTATGACAGCCCGGTGTTTCCCAGTGCTTACTTGTATAGCCCGGTTGCCGGATTTTTTTCCGTCAGGAGCTATAGGTGGTGCACCCGCAGAGGGTCAACGCCGACAGGTTCTTTGCGAGGACCGGCGGACTCGGAGCTCCGCGGTGACAAACGTGACAGCGACGGGAAAGGGAGTGGAAGGAGTCAAGCAGGAGTCAATCGGATAAAAAGCATGAAAACCTAGGGGTCAGCTGGTGACGGACTCAAGGCGTCAGCGAGGGTCCCAGGGGCAGCGGCCCTTAATTTGTTGGAAGTGCGTCAAGGAAGGGCATCCACAGGCACATCGTCGGGAGTCGAACTAGAGACTCCCCCCAAGCGAGGATATGTGAGACCAGTTGCAATTAGGGCCTCTGTGAAGGTTGGAGAGACTCAGGCGACTTTGGTTACGGGGGTACGTGAGGTACAAGGCGGGGGGCAGGAGGCGACCGGGCCACCGCAGCCCAGGTGAAAGGGACGTCGGCAGATACAGTAAAAGCGTTTCAGCTGATACCGGTTGCAAGAAGTGGGCTTATGCGTTGGTGCGGGAGCGAAATAGGGAGAAGGCTCCCCCCATCCCGGTGATGAGCGAGACTTTAGCCGAAAGGCGGGCAATATACGCTCACTACCCCGCAACCACGGACGTCTTGTTAGAGAATTTGTGCCGAGTAGAGGGGCGAGTCAAGGGCATGGCCCGAGGACTACTTATGGAGCACATTGCACCGGGCGAGGACGATGTGTGCCCAGTATCGCGCCCTGTCGTGGAGTGAGTATTGGTGCGGTATGGAGAACGTGAGGGGGAGAACTGAGGCCACAGTGTGTGGGGGCACATTACATGAAGTTGTTGCCAAGCGGGGGGGGTGCATGGTGTCAACTAGGGAGCAGAGTGGCCGCTGCGGACGGCAGAGGGGTGGACACGTGAGCGGACTATCGTGATCCGACCGAGAACTTGGGGATTGGAGAGACGGGGGGGGTCGCGACATACGAGCGGCGGCCCAGCTTGAGCGAATAGAAGCGAATCTACGAGAGGCGACAAATATAGCCCACCCGTTATTTCACGTGTTCGAACTTGAGCATGCCGCTGATTTTCCATCGCATAATCTATCCCCGCCAGCAAGGCCGGATCTCATACAGCGAGGGACAGATGCGGAGCTAGTCATTAGGGCAATTCTGGATCGGCGAGGAGATCCAGGACATGGGACGCTAGAGTATCCAGTGCAGTGGTATGGTCACACGGAGTTATGGCTTCCTGAAGCAGGTCTTGATCATGCACAAGAAGCGGTGACACGATATAGCCAATTTCGCCAATCGCAAGAAGCACAAAATAAGCCATCTGCACCGCAGCTTAGTAGCTAACTGGGCCGTGACAGACATTCGTCACCCGGTCTTGCACCCGGTTCTGTATATGACTCTTACTAGGACACGTGAATGTCGTAGTAAAAGAAAAAAGGAAAAAGACAGAGATATCGCCTGAGCCATGGTTTGTCAACGTCTAGGACACAGAACTCTGGTTTGTGTTTTGCTCTGGCATGCATGATGGTTATTTCCGTGGTACAGAAGTCTACACGACGGATAATGTTGTCTCGGAATGACGCAGTACGAGTACTGTCACAAGTGACTGCTCCCTGTGTGGATCCTTTGTGACTCGTCCGTGCACAGTCCGTTCTTGAATACTACGTATATCTTGCATGTCGTTAGTAATATTCGTGTTCTATGTGTGCGCAGGCTACTTCCATCATGCGCAGTGCTAATTGCTGTTTGGACATTCGCCGTG
>NW_027154951.1:2977-3168 GCF_002600585.1 Cystoisospora suis
ACTCCCCGGCTTCTCGCCTGAGGGACGACATCAGAGAGCCTCAGTGGCGGCTCAGATGAGCAGAAGAAGGGAGAGCACATTCAGTCGTGAGCTTGGAGGGGAGAGATCAAGTCAACGGTATGTTATTTGGACGCCGCCTTTCTTTCCCTATCTTGACCCCTCTTTTCGCGTGTTGGAGTTCCAGTTTCTTT
>NW_027154951.1:3540-12361 GCF_002600585.1 Cystoisospora suis
ATCGTTGTTGACCGGATCCCTGTTGCAGGTTGCGTTGAATCCTGCGTGAATTCGTGAGAGTGACAGGCAATCCCGTTTTGCGAGAGGACGAACGGAACTCGACTGTCTGAATTCTTCGCGTGGTTGTAGTTTCCTTCCATGTGAGAACCCTGAACGGACGGAGGGTTTCTTCATTACCCATACGAGAAAGGTGTTTTCGTGGAACAGCGTACGGATTGAAACCCGTGGGCTGTACGTCACATGTTGGAAGAGTGTGTACATATAAGTATAGGTAGCTATGCACATATATATGTCTGCATTTGAATAGCTGTCTCTATATGTTATATATATATATACCTTCATTCACTTCTTCCTTCATTTGTGACAAGTATACTTCCGTCGTGGTGCGGAAAGAGTATCAGGAATCTCCGTGACAGCCCTACTTTTGCTATATGTACTCCTTCCGCTTCTTTGATTTGAGCACACAAACACAAAAAAGAAAAGAAGGAAAGGGAAATATCGGAGCGGCGGTTGGAGATTGCCACCGGCGAGATGCGCCTGGGGCAGGGAACTGCATGCGAGCCGGGCGGTCCAGGCCGTTGTCTCCGAAGAAAGAAATGAGATTTCACGTCTCTGTTTCATGTGGTTTTTATGGATCGGTTCTCTTCTAGTTTCCGCGGCCGCTGTGGGGCCGGCCTGTGTGTTTTGCGTCGGTCAGCGGCTGCCGAAGGACAGGCCGGTGCTGAAACAACTCGTCTGCACTTCGTGATGTGATTCCGAAGATCCTTGTCATCTTATCTTCATATTGGCTCGTCCCTTGTTGGCTTCCGACCGCGGGCATTTCACAGACGGGACGTGTCTGGCTGGACGGGCTTCGCGGCGCCCTGGCGGGTAGGGATGTGTCCGCGGTGACCACAAAAGAACTTTGGCACTTTGGGACAGTGCTTTAGCCGGTGGTGTGTCAAGAAGACATTGTCGACTAAGTTTTACCTTTTCTTGCGTAATGTATTTGACGTCGTGTCAGAAGCGAAGCTGCGGCACTGTTGACTGTGTCGGCCGTGCATTCAGGCCTTCAGCGGATGGTTCCGAGAAGTTCTGTGGGTTACCGGATGTTAGGACGCGTGTAGTGATGAGCGGAGGCGAGCGGGTTTGTGTTTTTTCTCCGCTTTGGAATGTGTGCGGCGACGTGGCGATCCTTTCGAGAGGGGTGCCTCATCAGGCCCGAAATAACGGCCAGTCACTCGTGAACGCCGTAAAGCGTTCGCAGGGCACTACTGCCAGGAACTGGAACTCAAACTGTCAAACTGAACGCACGCACCGTATATTGAAGCGAAGCTCTTCCGGCGGCAGAAAACTCACCGCACGAGACGGGGGAGCTGGCGGAATAGCCTGCAGGTGATCAGGTCGCGGGCTGTACGGTCACGGTTAAGCTGGAGAGTAGAGCTAGTCTAGAAATTCGACTTCTGCACTTATATCTAAAGCCGAGTAGTTAGAAGAAGTCTTGATTGTAACACTTCATGACGTCGCGGAGTGTTTCCTGACGGGCAGGCAGTGAGATTTCGCGGGATGGCCGTTCTTGCATCTTCTCTCGGGATAGAGCTAATGCGAGTTGCCACAGGCGCGGGAGTGTGTTGCGAATGCGGAGGGATCGTGTCGGTGGCCCGAATCGTGTTGTCCCGTTTACTCCGTGGTGCTTTCCGGAAACGTGACAGTCGGGTGGGCAGAGTGGAGAGTCCGGTGGCGATGTCCGACCATGAGAGTATGCGTCACACGGCTGACGTATTTCCCTAGGAAGTAAGAGCTACAGAGAGGAGTTTCGTGCTAGGACTCACAGCGTGGTAACGAAAACGGCTTGCGGGCCGCAGCACGGGTCGTGATGATCTGCAGGTGTGTCGTTTGTTAGCTGGCATGCAATAAGACTGCTGCGCTCAACAATGGTCTTGTGGTGACATAAGGGGGGGGCTCCCAAGGGCGGCGGGGCATATCGGGGGTGTGAGCGTCCCAGCCTTGCGACGCGTGTTCTATGCCGTACTTTAGTCTTGTTCTGAACACTCGCAGCGAGGACAGTGTCGGCGTGGTATCAGACCGGGGATTCTGGGTCAGGGAGGCTATGCATATTTCTGCATTTAAACTACAGAGCGGAGGACCGTCGCAAGGGGAAAGGGATTCTGCTGCGCCACAGCTCTCAATGGATTGTTGTTTTGTTTTTCTACGGACAGGCAGTAAGACTTCATGAGATGACCGCAATTGAGTCTTCTTGCACGACGAGCTGGGAGGGTTACCACAGGCGGGGGGGTCATGGCAGTAAGCCCAACTGCCAGACCTAACCTTAGAGGAGCGATGGCCTGTGACGCATCCCTGACCAGCGTTCATCTTGCAAAAGAGCTGTGGGCTGACACTAGTGCAGCCGCGCTGCGGGACATTTTGTGACGCGTTCGGGGAGAGCTCGGCCTTTTAACGTCAAGGAGTGTTCTGGCTGTGATTCAGGCAGAAGGTGTTTTGGTTTTCTCAACATTCTGAAATGTGTGCTGTAATGGCTTAACCTTTCGGCATTACGAGTGTGTTAGCCGTGAGCAACGGAGAGGGAGCTTCGGTTTCGCTTACACTCTGATACATGTCCGGCAAAGTGTCTTCCGCCGGGTGATATCCACTACACTGGGCCGTGTAGTGGCCGCTTATCGTCAACATTAGTGGTGGGTGGTTCTCTTCGCAGCTGCCTGGGAATTGCACTTAAACTGACACAGGCCAAGTGGACGCGTCGGCAGCAGGAGAGAGGAGTCGATTTCTCAGAGGAACTGCTGCACGGGATGTCATGCGGTACTCTATGACAGCCCGGTGTTTCCCAGTGCTTACTTGTATTGCCCGGTGGCTTAGCAGTGATGGACATGAACATGCTTTTCAAGTTGACTTTTTGTGTTATCCAGCTGTTGTACTTTTGTGATGCGTGTGCTATGTAAACTGAGCTTCCTTAATGTGATCTTACTGGCGTGTTGCTTACGGACGGGGTTTGAGTGTGCCTACGGAGCGCCGCGCCAGGGGACACGCGGCGGTTAGCAGGGCCGGGGGGAGCTTTGTTCCCCGGGCTTTTTTCTTGAATTATATATGTAGTTCTTCCTTTTTCTTGATTTAGAGCACAATTACAAAGTGAAAAAGGAAGAGGAAATAAAAGATTGGGGCGGTTACTGGAGACTGGACCAAACGGTTTAGGGAGTTGTCTCCGGGGAGAAGAGTTTTGAGAACTTTGTGGGACTTCGTCCGGAAGAAGGGAAATTCTTGTGTTTGCCGGTGCATGTGTTCCACTGGCTCGATGATTCTCTTCGATTTTCTCGGCCACCGTGAGACCATCCTGTATGATTGGTGTCGGTCAGTCGGCGCGAAGTGGAGTGTGGAAGGGAGACGGTTCTCCGCCGTTCCTTGAGGTGATTCCGGGAGTTGCTGTGACTTTTGGCTGAAGGTTTGACGGTCCCTCGCTGACATCTGAGGAGCGTACATTGCAGAGACTTTTTGGGACGTGTCTGTGGGGATATCATTCGCGGTACCCCGGCACTTAGGGATGTGTTTGGGTGACCACGAAGGAATTTCGGCACGCCGGGTAGTGATTCTGCAGGTGGACAGTGCGATTTTTCGACGCCGGTTTGCGTTAAGAGGTTATGTTTGGTGAATTTCGATCTTCTCACGGCTAAATACTCGACGGCGTGTGAGTATCGGGAATTGAAGCGATTCGGTCGCTCAGGAGTTCCAACGTGAGGCGAGGAGTCTGGTGGAACAACCTGTGAATGAACCCGCCACGGGCTGTACGTCACAGTTAGGCAGGAGAGTAGTGTCAGCATTGCAAATCGACTCCACTCGTAGAGAAAGAAGAATAGGTACGAGGAATTCTTATTATGAAACGAGAGGACCGGTCTCGTGGAAGAGCGTATGCTGGGACCAACCAGGGGCTCAACCCCACGTTTAGACAGGAGGGTAGCACTAGCTTTCCTGGCCGACTGCTTCGGTTGTGTAGAGTATGCTTGTAAGCAAGCATACCATTTGTGGCAGACACTGTCGGACCTACGTCACAGACAATGGGACCAGAGAGCTCTATTCTGTAGGTGTGACAGCGGCTGTAGCCTGACCGGGTTCGTCATTGAAAGCGTGAGTGCCGGGAAGAAGCCCAGCTGAGATGATCCCTATGTATTACCGGGCCACAGCTTATTTGACACGTGGGTGATACCTTCTAGGAGGCCGGGACCACAGAGACGGGGAGCGTAGGGATATAATTCGCGTGGCGGTACTGAAGACGCGGCTTGGGAGGAGCACGGGTTTCAGTGACAGCCTGGATTGTTTCCGGCGGGCAGGCAGTGAGATTTCCCGGGGTGGACGTTCTTGAGTCTCCCCTCGGCATTGGGCTACGGCGGGTTGTCAGAGGCGCGCAAGTGCGTTTCGAAGGCGGAGAGAGCGTGTCGGTGACGCGAATCGCGTCGACCCGTTTGCTTCAGGCTGATTTTTGAGGGCGTTACAGCTGAGGCTGGGCGCAGCCTAGCGAGTTCCCGGGTATTATCGCGCCAGTGACTATGCGTCAGATGGGTGACACATTTATTCCCAGCAAGTGAGGGCTGCAGAGAGCAATGTAACGACAACGGCTTCCACGTAGCAGCACGGGCCACGGTGGCCTGTTTTCTACTGCCTTCGAACATGCAGTGGAATTGTTGAGGAAAACTATAGTGTAGCGGTGACATAACAAAAGGCTGCCACAGGCGCTGCGGCGTATGGCCAAAGTGAACATCGCAGCCTCGTGGAGCGTGTTGTATGCTGTACTCCAGGATTGCTTCAAGAGCGCGGAGAAGCGCAGCAAAGATTGTCTCCGGGTGATACTGGACGACAGACTATCTGCCAGGGAGGCAATATAATGCCCACGTTGAAGGTGCAGAGCGGAGGAGCGCAGGCGCGGGTGGTAACGCGAAAAAAGGGACGCGAGTGTAGCGCGGATCCCGATGATTTGCTAGTTTTTTCCTGGCGGACAGATAGTAAGATTTCGGAAGATGGCCGCACTTAAATCGTCTCTCGAGCTACGGAGGAGTTGCCACAGACTGTGGGCTGTCTTGCGAAGTGTTCTGTTTTACATATAACCAGCCTGATGTTTGAGAGCGTGACCGGCAGAGAGAAGCGCAACGGAGAGAGGCACGGGTCGTCCCGGACCCGAGAGTCTCCGTCACCTGAGTGATACATTCGTGTAGGTTAGAACTACAGAAAGATCATAGTCTGGTGCGCTTCAGCGATTTTAAAGTAATCCGTCTTGGCGCATTTCTATTTTTGTTCTCGAGGAGAAAAAAGCATACAACCCGTCTACATGTGGCTAACTCGGAATGAGCCTGTCAAGAGTGCTTGGGGCAGAAACGTGGCCGTGGGAAAGAAAGTTTCCTTTTTGAGTGAAATGCGCGGGCTCCGCTCTCCTTTTTCACGGGTGAACCTGGGCCGAAATAAAAAGAGGAGGTTGAGCAAAAGGAAAGGGCAAAGAAACAGGCGAAGACTCTCATTGGCGCGTCCCACGGACAACGCAGTACGTGGTAAAAGCAGGACTCGGGCCGCTGTGTTTCAAAGTAGTTTCTCTTTTTCTTATCAGAACCTAGATTTTGGCTCACTTGGTTTCTTGGGCCTAGTCAGCCATGTGAGACTTCAACGCTTAGTAATGGCTTTGGAGGGCCTGCGGAAACCAATGACGATTGAGGTAAGGCCCAAGAAGATAAGTGCCTGTTTTTGCGACACCCTGGAGGTGGTGGTCAATGCTGGACTGGCGTGGGGGCCACTGCGTGTTCGCGGACACTTTGCGATACGCTCCCGGAGGTCCTGAGTGATCCGGTTGTGCCAGTGAGTGTGCCGGTGTCTCGGGCGCGTGTTCTAGAGATAAAAGAGCGCCCTTCGTGTTGTTTGGACCCGTCGAACCCAGGGTTCCTGAACGGCGAACCTGAGGGAGTGTATTATGGGGTGATCTCGGTCCCGCAAGTGCCTTCTAGTGAAGCAGTGTCTGGTGAGGATGACGGCGACTGTGTGGCCGCGGTCATGGTCAGCGGGAGTGTGGTTGGGGGGCCCTAAGACGGCCCTGCTCAGCCGTGACCCCTAACCAGTTAGACTCTCTTTGCGCGAAAACCTCCTACGGCAGCATCGACTGAAG
This sequence comes from Cystoisospora suis, assembly GCF_002600585.1. Lineage (NCBI taxonomy): Eukaryota > Apicomplexa > Conoidasida > Eucoccidiorida > Sarcocystidae > Cystoisospora > Cystoisospora suis. The sequence goes on from NW_027154951.1 coordinate 9,671, forward strand.
CTTCGAGACTGTGATAGGGTGGCCGTAGGCTGTCACCATTAGAGCTCTGCGTACTTAGCCTCCTCTAGACGGGCGCGCAGGGGTCGGTCTGCAGAGATAGCACTACTCTTCTGCCTAACCGTGAATTACAGCCCGTGGTCGGTTCGCTTACAGGTCGCCCAGCGAGATTCTTCGTCTCGTGCAGTAACTTCGCTCGTTATAAGACTCTCCGCTTCTGTCTACAACGAGTTCACACGGTTCAAACAGTCCAGGTCCGATCTCTCGGTGAAGCGACGCGCCAGAAGGCACCATTAAAGATCACATAGCGGCCACTCGGCGGGGCTATGGGAACACCACTCCCCAACAGATTACCGCGTTGCCGCACACAGCCCGAAGTGTAGGGAAAACCAAGCGCATCCGCCTTAGCTTATAACGACATCCCGACTAATATCCGGTATCCCGCTGAGCTTCTCGGGCCCGTCTCCTGAAGGCTGAGAACACTGCCGACCCATCCAGTGGCGGGCCGAAAGCCCGCTATTAGCGCACCGTCGTGTACCCTACGCCGCAAAACATAGAAGCTCACCGACAATATCCTGGCGCAAGGTGCCGAAACGGCACTGGCTCCAGGTTCAAAGCACTGCCCCAAGGCGCCGAAATTCAGCCATGGTCCCCCCGGACATATTCCCAAGCGCCAGGGTAGCGCACGTGGCGTCAGCACAGACACGTCCCAAAGCGTCTGTAGAAGTGCCCGCTGGTCAAGCACCGATAGTGACGGCAGACTTCCACGAGAAAGGTTACAAGGATACCAGGATCGCAGGGTAAAGTGTGGAAGAAATGTCTGAGCACCCTGTTGTCGCTTGCTAGCCGCTGGCCGGCGCAGAACACACAGGCCGATTTCACGCAGGGCACGGACAATCGAAGAGAATCATCGAGCCATAGAAACCAAAAAGAAGTAGAGGTCTTCTCTCTCCGGAGACACGAAGGATCCGGAATCGTCTTGTTTTCCTTGGAGAACACTGTTTGAACCGTCGGGTACGCATGCAGCCCGCTGCCCGACAACGGCTCACCGGCGACAGTCTCCACTCGCCGCTCTGGTCTCTTTCTTCTTGCTTTTTGCTTTTGTTTTTTGTAGAATCAGGAAAAAAGGAAAGTATACATACATTTAACGAGGGAAGAAACGAGAAAAAAATCCTTCGCAGCCTTGGCAACCGCCGCGAGTGCTGCGCGGCAGCGGCGGCCCGGCGCGCCGAAGTCACACCCAACAACCAGTCAGTTTGAATTACGCCAGTAAATAACGCGAGGGAAGCCGCCCTCGCATAGCACACTCCGTGTGAAACACAACAGTGAGATGACAGAGAGCCGCCTTGCATGGTGGCAACACAGGAGCATACCACTTTCAGAACATTCCCGGACACTGACGCCAAACCCAACGCGTACCAGTGAGCAAGCGCCAAAAGGCGCCTTTCCCTACTGGCGACTCGAGCAAAACACATATTGAGTCTTTTCGAAATATATATTATCCATCGTGTAGACTCCTACGTCTCGGAAATAATCATGCGTGCCAGCAAGCGCAATGCATCCCGCATCACGTCGCCGGTTGTCACAATTAGTGCTCCCCGTATCTGTTTACGAGGAGTGCTAATTGTGACATAAGGTTAGGCTCCGCGCCGTGGAAAGGAAAATGGATCTGAGAGCGCCGCGAGCAGGGACGTTGACTTTCCCCTCCCCGGACAGGCAGTAAGATTTCTAAAGACGACCGTGGCTTGGCTGTGTCTCGTGAAGCGCTGGCGGAGGTGCTGGAATGCACCATAGGAAAGGGTGCCGCGCTGGCGCGAAGCGTGTTATCCTTTTTGAAAGCTTGACTGGCAGAGGACACCAACGGGGATAGCCTCGGTTAGAATCAATCCATTAATTACGTGTCATGCTCCGGTATGACACTCAGCTGTGTAGCCGTTGACTGGGTTTATTGTTGAAAGGGAAAAAAGGAAAAGAGAATCTCTCTTCTCCGTATCCCTGGGAACACTGCTTCACAAAAGGGAGAAAAACGAAACAGAGAGAGAAGGTATCCGGAGAGTCTGTTCCGCGGGCCCGCTGTGGCAGTAGAGACACAACGGCGGTCGCCGCGGGTCTCGCGGTCGTCGTTTCTCCTTTTCTGGCAGTATATATGTACTTGCTCCTCGTTTTTAATATTGGAGACGGCAGCCAGCTAGCCGCTCCGCGACAGCATTGCAGTATGACGACTGTGTAGCGGTCACCTCCGAGGGGGGAGAAGATTTTTTTAAGCAGGGAGGAGGTTTTTCCGCTCTCCCGAAACTGTTTCAGTGAGAGGAAGAAAATCTTCAACTTTTTTTTTTCGTGAGGCCTGGAATTCATGTTTCCGGTCGCATTCGTGTGGCCTCCGACGCGCAGGCCAACTTGCCGTGGTGCCAGTCGTGCACAGGTTCGTGCCGAGCTGACTAGCGGGTGAGCTCATGGTCTTCCCCGACGGTTTGGACGTGATCGCGACCGTACCTGTCAAAGGTGACAATGACACTTCTGCGTTCTTTTGTGTGTCCGAGTATGGCTTGCGAGTACGATGTGATGTCTGCTGAGCAGTTCACTATGTGAGCTTGACAGTGGTGTTGCTAGGGCATCTCAATTATCATTCTCTCAACTATGCTTATGTAGCTACGAGCGCGGGAGTCGGTTCGATGCGCTCACACTACTCTCCTG
>NW_027154951.1:13007-13190 GCF_002600585.1 Cystoisospora suis
CCCACCCCTCCTTGTCCCTGGATAGCCACTGACCGACGCCAACCCTACATCATGGAACCAGCGGAACGCTTGCAGCGGAAAAGGTAAAAACTCTCTTCTCTTCGTCGAGGCGGTATTGTCAGTAAAGTCTAGTGGTGTTCATGTTAGGTCGTGTCGTGAACACTAGAGTTCACTGACACGTGG
>NW_027154952.1:0-2559 GCF_002600585.1 Cystoisospora suis
AATTGGACTGCTGAGAAGAGATGTGAGCTGTCGTGTGTATGTACAGATAGATAGACAGATAGGTAGATAGATTAAAGATAGATAGATAGATTAAAGTTTAAGTAGAAAGACTAAAGATGGATAGATGAGAATTGGACTGCTGAGAAGAGATGAGAGCTGTCGTGAGGATGAAGAAGTGAGTGTTTGGATCGATTGCGGTAGCACTTGGAATTGTAGTGGAATTTACCTTAATAGATCTCTTTGTTTTCTCGGCATGAGCCCAGGATAGACATATCTCCTAGGGATTTTCTTCAGGACGACGAGCTTCTCATCTTCTTCATCTTCATCTTCCTTTCCTTGCCTTTTTTCTTTCTCTTCTTGAAGGTGTTCTAATTCAGCTTCTATCCTCTCAATCCTCCCTGCAAGATTATCGACTCTCCTTGTTCTTTTCTTAGACACACGAAGACTTCTCTGTAGCCTTCCTCGATGATCGGAGAGGAGTCGCCTTAAAGCTCTCAATTGTAACGTGAGAATTCTTCTTCTTAACTTGACGAGAACCTGGATAGGTCTATCGTCATCCTTATTTTGGCTTCGAATTCTTTCGAGGTAGCGCTTCTTTTCTTCTTCAATCGACTCCTCTCCAAACTCTCCTTCTTCTTCTTCAGTACTGGGGCTTGCCCATTTGCTAGGTCTCTGTTTGGCAAGATCTTCTTCTTCTGAAGAAGAAGAAGAAGATTCTCTTAACGAGAGGAGGGAAGAAGATGACTTCGGCTTATAGTCGGGGTTGTATTCAGCTACTACACGATCTTGAGTTGGTCGTTGTAAGAGAAGACATCTCCCGCCTAGTGCTCGGATAGCTCGAGCCGCCACGCGTGTGAAGGCATGGGCCTAGAGAAGAAAAGAAAGGAAAGAAAGAAGAAATAGATCAACGCATGCATTGTCTTCAAGTCAAGATGAAAAGGTATAGATAAACATCTTTCTCTCTATGTCTACAGATACTTATAGAGAGAGATAGCTACAGACATACATCTATATAGATGGTGAGGTGTGTGACGGCCTACATGTGAAGCATCTACGGCTACAGCAGTTCGCATGCATAGATATGTATATATCTGTATATGCTTTACTAGGTATGATGGATAGATACATGTACTTGAGTGTACACAGGGAAAGGCACGAGGATCTACATATGTATATGGAGACACACAGATCTTTGAGAAAGACATATGAAGAAGATATAGGAGGTGGTAATCTACGGGGAGGTATATATGGAGAACAGTATAAGTATCCATAGATGTGGTTTGATACCTTGACGACGAGGCCTTTGACCTTAAGCTTGGAGCCTTCCTTCGCTCTCGTCGATTCTTTCAGGGACGGCCCTACGATCTCCACACACACAGAATGAAAAGAAAAGAAGCAACGGTGGGGAAAAAGAAGAAGAGAAGGATGAAACCACCCTTTGTAGAAGAAAGAAAAGAAAAACATGAAATGAGAGAAAACCCCTCTGATATGGTTGAAATGAACGAGGGAACAGAGAAAGGAGAAGGTGAGAAGCACTTCATTGCAGCCAGATATCGTCAGGAACAGACAGCAAGACCAGCGTTTCTCTCTGAATATGATAGATCGAGAGAGCTATAGATCTCAACACCTATACTAGTGAGTGGGGTATATCGTGCATAGAGCTACATATCTACCCCTTCATATATGCATCCATTCATAATGCTCGAAGGTACCAGAGCTCCCAGCTACAAGCTTACCTACTATATAGATATACACACATATATCTTCTTCTGGTCTAACCATTAGGATGTATTCAGTCTCTAATGGCACCCCACACTCCCTTATTAGTAGTATTCATCCACCTCTCTATAGATCCACATATATATACCCATGCGTCTCTATGTATATATGTACATACACCTCCACGTTTCAATACATATAAATATACATACGTGTATAGCTCTCTCTCTCTCCAGATATTATATATAGCTCTGCATGTGAGGGAATGAGAAGAAAGAAGAGATGGAGGTTTATTTACCTTGACGGGACAATTCCGTTTGAAAGAGCCGAGAGATGCACCTCGTCGTTTGAGAGTAAGCCAGTCACACTCTTCTCCATGATGCATGACGTTCAGCTGGGGGAGTCTTATAAGCTGAAAAGGATACTTTCGATACTTCTCTTGATGTGCAGGCCCTAAGGGACGCCCTACGAACTTCGGTAGCTTGCGGTATAAAGGCATCTGACCTCCTTCAAAACCTATTCATAGACAGAGAGATATACACCACCATACAACACCTGAGGGATATACTCACAGATGAGAAGATCTCCATAGACTCCTACATATATAGATAGAGAGATAGATGAGTTGCTGCGCTGCGCATAGAGGGAGATATACCTAGAGACAGACAGAGAGGGAGGTCCAGATGCATGTGTGTATATGAATGGTGTAGGTGCTAAGGATAGAGGAGTCTGCATGCAGCGCAATAGCAAGTGGGGGTGAATGGATCTAGTGAACAGATCAAGAGAGATAAAATCCTATCGGACATGCATAGAAAGGATCTAGACAGAATACACACACGA
>NW_027154952.1:3034-3223 GCF_002600585.1 Cystoisospora suis
AATCGCTTTCGCTTTTTTTCTTTGGTTTGGATAAGATTATTCAAGGCAAAGAAATACTCACCGCTACGACGGCCTTCACCGAGATTCGAAAACTGAAGAGAACAACAGGGGAAGAGAAGGTATAGACAGAAAGACCTCCGTCACAGGACGATATACAGGAAGGAAATGATGAATAGATAGATAGATAGA
>NW_027154952.1:3836-5989 GCF_002600585.1 Cystoisospora suis
GATCGTAAGCCAGAAGTCTTTGCTTCCTTGTCCACCATTGGGAAAAGACTTTTCTTTCTTCATTTCTTTGATATTCTTCTTCTTCTTTTGTCATCCATAGCATCTCATCCTTCCTGTTATCTCCCATGTCTTCTCCTTCTCTTTCTTCTTNNCTTCTTCTTCTCCTTCTCTTTCTCTCTCTAGATCTCCTTCTTCTTCTTTCTTCCTCTCCTCTCTCTCTCTCCCTTCTTGTCTGTGCTTTTCCAATTCTCCATCTTCGTCTTGTCCTCCTAGTCCTGCAGACCTTCTTCTTTCCTCTGTACGAAGATGCATGCGAGGAGACCTCACATAGAAAGCTCCGGCCCAGCACTTTGGCGAGCTTAAGTTCCACACAAGTTCTTCGTAGACAGGTGGAGAAGGAGGAGGAGAAGGAGGGAGATAAGTCTCGTCTTCAACCGTCGGGCATTCGAAGAGTCTTTGAGATTTCTTCCATGATGGAGAAGAATCTTCGACCTCTCTCAGCGTTTTCTTCTCTCCAGACAAAACAAGAAGATGCTCTTCGTCGCTCTTATCTTGCTCACTTTCTCGAACTTCCTTCTTCTTCTCATTCTCATCTGCTTCTTCTTGTGTTTCTTCCTGCTGGTGTTTTCCCTCTTGTAGTGGTTGCTGCTGTTCACTCTCTTCAGGTGTATGTACACCAGAAGAAGATGCTCTCTCGGCGGCTTGTGATCGAGAGGGAGTCGTAGGGGGGGGGCTTTTATAGAAAGGCACTAAAGGCATAGATCGTGTGAGCTTCGTCTCCCAGGCTTTCTTGAAGGGTCTCGGGGGGGGAATGAACGGCGCCGGAGCGGAAGACTGATCTGGCCGACCTCGCTGTGCGTTCGCCATGAGAGGATTATCCACGGTATACTCTAAAGAAGGTAGACCTAAGAGGAGAAAGAAGAAAAAGAAGAAAGAGATACAGAGAGAGAAAGAAAGACAAACGAAAGAAAAAGAGAGAGAGAAACACATCACAGGAAACCCAAGTTCAAAAGGAAGAAGAAGAAGAAGAAGATGAAAGATGGAAAGAGAAAGAAGAAAAGGAAGAAGTTTTGGAGATGAAAGGAGGGTCAATCGTGGGCGAAGAAAGAGAGATATATCTATCGTAAGAAGCTCATATACATATAGACCATAGGAATCGAAGCTGAAGAGATCTCTTCACTATAACTCTCTCTGTATCGATCGTGACAAGCGTGCCTTTACCTAGCAATCTGTCTATCTGCAATCTCTCTGTGTGCCTACCTCTTGATACCGACTATGTTTCTTCACAAGTGAGAAGAGAAGAGAAGAGAAGGAGATATGAAGATTCTCTCTCGTCTGCTTTACTGATATGTCTCTAGAGTTCTGTTACGCACTCGCCCTCTTCATTCTGCCTAAGGAGCCTCACACGATGGCAGTAGACACCATAGACACGTCGAGCGCCCCCCTCTTATGTCTCCTCACGGTGTCTATGCTAACGAGAAGAATGAAGAAAAGAGAGCCTCTTCAACAAAGGGAAAACAGCGCCAGGCTTGTCCCAGACAGGATAAAGAAAAGAAGCAAAGATCCCTCTAGAAATTCCTCTCTTCCATATCATACGTGCCCTTCCGTCAACAGACCATCCTGATACAAAACTCTTTTCATAAGAAAGAGAGAAGAGATTGAGCATTCCTGAAGAAAGAAAGAGAGAAGAAAATAGGCAGGATGTCTTTCTCTATTCGCTCTAAATTTCTTCTTTCTTCCCCCCAGCCTAGGACTCCTTTCTGCACTTTTATCCTTTCTTTCCTCTTCATGTTCTTCCTAAAGAGATTTAGTCTCTCAAGAGACACAAAGACTCGTACCTACCTGCTCGCTTATCTCTTTCACGTAGGAGGCATATGAACATTTTGTGGTAGGGCCTCTGTAAGGATTGCATTTCCTTTCGGATAGGAGCCAAGCGCTCCATTTTCTCGTCGAAAGAGATCGAAGAATCTCTCTCGATGACGTAAATCCTTGCGAGGCACCTCTCCGAGATGGCGAGCATTCTACAGACAAAAAGGGTAGAGAGAGAAGACAGGCAGCGATCGACACAGAGAAAGACATCGGGATTTGAGAGAGAAAAGGCGACACAAGGGAAATAGCACTGACACGAAAAAATACATAGATTAAAGAGAGAT
>NW_027154953.1:0-197 GCF_002600585.1 Cystoisospora suis
ATGCACATGGAGAAAATAGCTACCATACAAAGAGAGAAAGATCTGGGACTTCATGTGTATACATATGTAGAGATAGAGATCCTATATTTCACACATGTCTATATCTATAGAGATAGACTCAGGTCTACCTGAGACGTATACACCTTCCCGTCCGAGAGAGAGAGAGAGAGAGCATACGTGTTTATAGTGACGCAGGA
>NW_027154953.1:254-561 GCF_002600585.1 Cystoisospora suis
AAAGAAAGAAAGAAATAGAGAGAACAACAGGGAAAGAGAAATGAAGGGAAGAGCATGACTAGGAGTGAGAGACAGAGTCGCAAGAGCCCGAATTCCACCAGGACAGGAAAGGAGAGAATTCTCTGAAAGATTTCTCAACTTCGTTCTTCTCTAAGATCATTATGAATGTCGTCTCTTCTTTCTTTCTCTCTCGCTTCGTCTTGAACAGTTTCTTGTCTCTTTCTTCTTATGTGCTTGTCCTGTCCTCACCACCCCTACACAGTCATATCATACAGAGACACCTCGCACTCGCTTTCTCTCTCTTTCT
>NW_027154953.1:627-1187 GCF_002600585.1 Cystoisospora suis
GTGTCTACCTTTCTGCTTTTTTCTCCTTTGTCTTCTATCTGTCTGTAGACAAATATACAGGTGTATGTAGACAGTCGCTTCCCCTTGTTCTTCTTCTTTCTCTGTCTATTTCGATCTATCTCTCTTTCTTCCTTCTCTTTCTATTTCGATCCACCTCTTCTTCTTTCTCTGTCTATTTCGATCTATACCCTTCTTCTTCTTTCTCTGTCTATATCCATCTCTCCTTCTTCTTCTTTCTCTGACTATTTCGATCTATCTCTCCTTCTTCTTCTTTCTCTGTCTAGTCCGATCTACATCTCCTTCTTTCTCTTTCTTTTTCTGTGTGCTTCTTGGAGGTCTTACAAGCGTAATTATATTTTCCGTGGCGAGAGGAATTTTGCATGCGATGACTCCTAGGACAAGAATACTCTTCTTTCCTATCTCAGGATCAGGATCGCAAACGTATTCTCTTAGCTCTCCTATCAACTCCATACAATTCCGCTGTACATACACCCGGGAGAAAAACACACGAAAGCAAAACACGCACCAAAGCGAAAGAAACAAAGAAAGAGTGAGAAAGA
>NW_027154953.1:1317-2537 GCF_002600585.1 Cystoisospora suis
GAGACAAAGAAAGAAAGGAAAGAGTTCGTTCAAGAGTAGATAGAAAGAAAGATGCATACGTCATATGATAAAGAGATGGAAGAGAGATCATAGCCATACACGTATTGATCCACCGAGAAAGANNCCTGAAACACACAGACATACACGTATTGATCCACCGAGAAAGATAAATACACATGTATAGATACACATATACATATTCATAGATAGATCAAGATCTAGATGGATAGTTACGAATAGTCACGTATACACATATATACAGAGGATACATGAACTGAAGTGAAAATGGACGAGACAACCTCTCCTTCTTTCTTTCCTTCCGTCGCGTCTAGAAACTATCAGAAGAAGAAGAAGATCTTCTTCTTCTCTTTCCTCCTCTTTTTCTTCCTGTTGCTGTGGCTGTAGCCCTTTTTCGTTTGAAAGAGACATCGAGAAAAAAAGAAAAGAAAAGAAAAGAAAGCAAGCCCTCGAGAAAGACAAACACCACTAGCAGTAGGAGGAGGAGCTTCACACATTCATCATACATCTTAGAGCTATCTAGGTATGTATAACGACATATCTCTATATCTACCTCCATATATGTATATAGATAAATAGATAGTATGGGATCTATATATGTGTTGTATGCGTGCATATACAAGTATATTTACAGACGTGTGTATGTAGGTGTGTATCTGTAATCTAGCTTTCGTCTATATTTAATCCATGCACCTACGCGCGCAGATATAAATAGATAGCTAGGTGTACTTGTATGAGAAATATGAAGACAGAAGGAAAGAGAAAGAGAGACAGACAGAGACAAAAGAAAGAAAGAATGAAAGAAGACTTACCTCTGTAGCTAGGGTGGAGAGGATCTGGAGTTTAGTACTTTTAACATAGGAAGGGTCACTGAAGCGACAAAAGAACTGACGATACTCCTCACTCGCAAACACATCCACCGCCTCATAACCACCTGGAGAAAAAAAAAGAAAAAAAGAAAAAAAGAAAGGAAAAAAGAAAGAAAGAAAGAAAAAAAGGATATAAGAAAGAAAAAGGCGCCCCCGTGAGGTGTACATACACCCCGCAGGCACGCACTTCATCATCACCCCCCCCCCGTAGTAACAGAAATTTATTGAGGTGTATGTACAGACGACATAAACCTCTGTCTCTCTTCTTCCTCCTCTAGTCTCGGGTGTACGTACACCTCCATCGTATTCCTACTCTACTGAGAAGAGAAGAAG
>NW_027154954.1:0-1621 GCF_002600585.1 Cystoisospora suis
AAGTGTATGTATTTATGTGTCCATGAATCTGTAGGGATCCGTGTGTGTATCTGTGTATGTATGTATGTGTATGTATATGTATGTATGTATGTATGAAATGTATGCATGTATAGTCTCGTTTCGAATACAAGGAAATAGGCAGATATCGGATAGAGGAGAAAGAAGAGGAGGAGACAGCACGTCTCTTTTCTCGAAGGAGTAGATAAGAAAAGCTTCTTGATGAGGTTGCTCATCCAGTGGAGACAGAAAACCATGCGCCTTTTCTTTCTTTCTTTCTTTCCTTCCTTCTGTCTGCTTTGTGTCTGTTAAAGATAAGAAGATGCTATTTTGGATGCAGGATGCTGACGAGTCGAAAGATGCGACTTTTGTAGAAGAATTCAATCGAAGGGCTGGAGGTCTTCCTCCTTCTTCTTCTTCCTCTTCAAGTGCTCAGGGGTCCTCCTCATCTTCTCCATCAGGCCCCGGCGCTAGTGCATCTTCTTCCTCATCCGGGTAAAGGAATGAAAGAAAGAGAGAGAAGAAACTGTTAGCTTTCCGAGGGTTCCTTGGGGTGTACAAGCAGATAGAGAGCTCCGTTATTTAGCGCGATTTTACTAGGCTGTACAGACGGCTGAGGACTTCGAGGTGATGTGGCACGTAGACGTCTTTCATGCTTTACTTATCCAAGTCTCTCGGCAGAATGCATGCACAGATGCACATCCATATATATACGTATGTATGCATCACCTAAGTACGTGTATAGAGATATATGTACGTTCACGGTCTCATGTATACAGATATCTCTGCAACCCGATTGACGTCTGTATGGTAGTGAGAGACGTATGGATGTGAATGTGTCTTCATACAGCCGTGTCTTTCAAGGTCTCCAAAACACAGTAGATCAAGACATTGTCCTAATAATAAGGTCTATCTGCTAGAAAGAATTTCTTGATGGCCTTTCTGAGAATTCACCCGCCCTTAGTAGCCGATACATCTCCAAACATACATGTGTCGACTGTGAGAGAAGAGTGGACTTGTTTCCTAGATTCTATAGAAGGCTTAGAGGTCCTCCTATGTTCCCAGTATAGAAGGGACAAAGACGTTATATATGGACATCTACATATATACACATGTCTATATAGATACATATGTGCATGTACATACATATACACATTCATATATATTAGAAGTACACACATGCCTCTATCTTCCTCTGTCTGTGTCTGCGTATATATGCAGCTGAGACGGGTGCAATACTGTTTGATACGCCATCATGTGTGTAGATGGTATCTGTTCTCTATCTTTCATATGAAGGTCCAAAATGCCAGCTAGATTCACTAGCGACGCGAATCTGTCTACTCTGCTGTGATGTATATTCATTCATAGAGTTCGTTATAGGATGTATATAGACCCATCTGCCTTCTCTTATCTTCTGATCTTCCTTTGCCTTCTCTTCTTTTAGTGGGCCTTCGGCTAATATGCAGAACTTAGAACAGTTAAGAAGACTTTTAGCGGAGTATTCTGACAGCTTAAGAAGGATCGAAGAAACAGGCGCACAACACCCCGCTGCTGCTGCTGCTGGCCTTCATGCAGCACGTGAGAACATACCCGCAAATTGAATTCTATCTTCAATCTATCTATC
>NW_027154954.1:1722-2249 GCF_002600585.1 Cystoisospora suis
TTAATCTATCTATCTATTCTTTCGTATTTATGTGTATGGATTTTGTAAGTGCATAGTAGTGATGACAAACTAAGTCTCTCCGGCTGTTTCCATAGTATCTGTACTTGTATGGAACTATCTTGTAGGGTCGTTCTCAGTTGACTGCGTATCTCTACTGCGGGGAGAGCCTTCGATTCCTAGAGACAGACGTATACACATTGGGCCTCCACCTCTATGTGGGATGTATATCCCGGAGAATCGTGTAGATAGATGAGCTCATCCTCATATATATCATGTATATCTCATATATATCTTCAGAGATTCGTGAAGGTAGAAATATGCACTGAGACCAAATGACAGCCCCTACGATGACAGGACTTAAATGTAAGCACAAGCATCACCCATAGCACGGCTTGTCCTAGCCTCTATACTTGAAGTAGATCTCATACATGGCGTCAGTTTACCCTGTATCTCGAGTGTATAGCGCAAGAAGCTGTTGTAGAGCAGATATCTGCAAGCTTCCTGTCGAATCTCTGTAGTCTCGAAAA
>NW_027154954.1:2339-11124 GCF_002600585.1 Cystoisospora suis
TATATATATATATGTATGTATAAGTACCCCTCTCTTGCCCATACATGTATACGCTTATCGCTTAGAGAAAGAGATGCACATAGACCAACATACAACAAACTCCTATCTATCTGTCTACACGTCATATATATATATACATATATATGTGCACATAAACCTGGGTGTATATCTCTCTATTTGGGCGTGGCCTTCTTCTTTCATAGGACGTCCGCAGCTGTCACCTCTGAGACTTTTGCACGTGCCCTTCAGTCCTGTGGTGTATGGTGTTTTCTCCGTTCATAAGGCGATGGAGAATGGCGCAGGTGTTGAGGACTGAGGGTCTTGTATGATGACAGTAGCGATGGTATAGTATCCCATGCCTTAAGGACATCTCTCTCTTCTCTATATTTCTCTCTTTTCTTTCTTCAGCTATTCCGCTTTCTTCGGTCTTAACTAACGAGACGCTGAAAGGACTCGCGGAAGACCCTGACGCCTTAAAGGAACTTGCAACGTACGTGTCCATGCAACACGAAACCATCCGTCTCTTCTCTTCTCTTCTGGTCTCTTCTTCTTGTTTTCGAACACTCATTCGTCTCTCTTCTTTCTTTTCATCCTTCCCTGCATCCTCTTCATTCCGGTAGTGTGTGGGACAATATTTGGTTTTCGGTTCTCCCAGCTGTACATACACCACGCAGGTACACTCTCAAAAGAAGATGGAGCTACCAGGACGCAAGGGGCGTGGGAGCAGTAATTGGAAGTCTTCTGTTCTACTCTTTCTTGTCTATCTTGTCTCCTCCTCTGTCTATATCTTTCTCCCTCGATATCAATCTATTTGCCTAGTCTTATTATTAGTATTAGTATTATGTTGACAATATTGATTAGATCAGCGCTATGTCTTCGGTGGAGCTCCTTCAGCAGGTTTGAATGAAGAGTGGGGATCTTCATTATCTCATCCTCTTTCTTTATCTCTACGTCTTTCTGACTGCGGTGACTATCGCCATATCTCCCCACTTTTATTTCTACATACATGTGTACATCATACATCTGTTCGAATCTCACGACCGCATGTTCTCTCTAACTACCTTTACCAGAAGAAAAACTACAGAAAGGACAGACACACGGATACGGATAGCCGTATGGATATGAAACATATCTATGTGTACATATCTGTATACACACCTGAGTTTATATGCATATAAACATACGTAGAGATCATCCAGTGTGATGTCTAGAACTTGTACAAGACAAACCTCCTGCTTTTGCCTCTTTTTCTTTTTCTTTTTCACCATATAAGCATAGTTAGAGGGGAAGATAGGAGAAATGTAGATCAAAGATAGAAGGTAGATAGTTCAAAGGCGGGTAGATCGACAGATAGACTCAAGATGAATGACGAACGGTGCCTGGAAGTGGGTCGTAGTGGATCTGTCTGTTGATGTCCGTGTGTGTATGAGAAGTGTATATACAGCCAACATAGAGATTGATGGGTCATGCAGCGGGAGAATCTCTTTGTTTGCGTGTTCAGTTTAATGCCTGAGGAATGTACTACAGAGAGTGAAGTTCGTGACGTTCTCTTAAGGTCTTCTCAGCTCGGAGGATCGATGAGAGGATTAACACAGGCTCTCTACACCAACTCCGCTGCTCTCTTGTCTTCTCTGGGTAGGCTCTATCATATGTATATACATATATATATATATATATGTCACCATATATATACATATATATTTATGGTGAAGCTTATCTACCTATGTATGCTTATATAGAACTATGTAGATATACGTGTGATAAGCACAAGATAATATCAAGAGAAACTCAAACTCGAGACCAACCCAGCAGCACCAGCAGCGTTCCTCTTCTCTTCTCTAGATAAGTCATGTTATATATATATATATATAACGATCATATGATACTATCATCCAGGTGAAGGGTTTCTCTAGGTGTTTTCTCCTTCTTCTCGTGTAAGAAGATCTTTCTCACTCGTTTTTCTCCGACGGCCCCTCTCTCCCTGTCTCTCTGTACTCCTCGAAGAGTCTCGTCTCTCGTGCTTTAACACACAGTAGCAGGCGCTACATAGGAGAAAGCACGAAAGACAGCAAGAAAGAAAGAAGAGATAGAATGAGTTAGGAGAGATGTAGATATAATAGTACTGATGGAGAAAGCTATGGATAAGTATCGGATTGAGGAGGAAGAAGCAGACAAGGTAGAGATGCTTGCCGACTTCACTCTTTTTCCAGCGATCGTCCTTCCGGTGTTTTCTCTTTCTGTGTAGATGTAATGAAGCAGATCGTTTTCTTTTTCCCTTCTCTCGCTATCTTTCTATCTTGTCTTGGTGTCCTCTCTAGATAGACACATTTTGCGCTTCTTTTCTGCGTCTATCTCTTCATCTTCTTCATTCTTCTTCTTCTTGTGTTCTGTTCTTCTATTCAGGCGTTACCGAAGCAGAGCGAGCATCCGCCACCTCTTCAGAACGTAAGAGAAAGAAAAGAAGAGGAAGAAGAAGCAAGACCGGCGAAGCTAGAAACCTTCAAGATATTAGATACTTCTCCTTATGAAAGGGAGAATGGGATCTTTTTAACTACTTGTGAAACAGATATCGACTTGACTCACAGATGGTAGTAGTAGTAGTAGATCTTCATAGAGAGATAGGAGATAGGGGGATAGATCTAGCCACATAGATAGGTAGATAGATTTTCCACATCCGGGTAGGCAGGGAAGCATGTGTATGTGTGTGCGTTGGGGAAGAGAAAGAAAGATGACTGGTCTGTAGATCTCTGTGAAGATCTTCCTGCAAGCCATCCTTTGTTTCCGCTGAACACGAAGGATTTACAAGCTAACTCTCCAAGGAGGCTTCTAGACTTCATCTAGGGGATAGAGAGAGATACACATAAATACAAGTCCATATCTATGTAGGCTATTCGCTTCTGACGAGAGGAGACTAGGTTCGGTGTATATATAGAGAAGTCTCTCTTAGGCGACCGCTGCTTTCTTCAGCGAGTAGCTTTTCCTCACTAGAGTTGTGTGGATGTTAAATATGAAGTGTTTCTATCTCTTGCTGCCTATCAGTGAACGTGCGTCTTCAATGCCAAGATACTACATGTACCTTTTCGCATATTCTTCGTCTCTTCCTCTTCTCCTTCTTCATATTTCCTATCACATTACTCATCGATAGCCTCCTAACTACTTCACAATATACATAGGCATACATGTACATATACATATATATATATGTATAGAGTATGAGAGAGAGACTCATAGCCTGTCTACGGACACTTTTGTTCAAGAAGAAGAGGAGACGGAGGAGAAGGGAGGGAAGAGAAAGAATTGAAATTCTTTCTCCTTTCATTCTCTTCACCATTCTTCTGTTCATATGGACAGAACGGTCATCGGTGTGTTTACACGTTAAGATACCTTCAGCCCTACATCCATCTTCTACAGAAAGAGAATAACAGGAATGCACTACAGTCTCTTTTCTCTCGTCCTCTCGCCTTTGGTTTTCTTGACACCTTCAATCCTTCTCCTCTCGTTCATTCTTTCTTTCCTTCTCTTCTTCTTTTTCTTCTTTGTCTAGCTATGATCGCCTTCGCTCAAGCACTTGAACAGCATTATAAGGAGAAGTCAGATGGAGGAGAAGTGAAGGAGTCGTCAAGCACTGAGAGGAATCAGCCTCCAGGTTCCGGAGATTCTGAAGAGAAGAAGGAGGGGACATCCACAACAAGCAAAGATGAAGCAGAAAAGAAATCTTCCTAATGCTCATGAATCGTAAAGCTTCCTCGTCAGGACACTCTGCTTCACGCCAAGGTCTCTACACAAAAGATCTCTCCATTCGTCTATAGAACACTTACATAGTCGTCCGTAAATATACATATATACATATATATATGTACGGACGAATATGTATGTGTCATATATATTCTAAATATAGATAGATAGATAGATAAGTGCATACAGATATATGTATGGCCTAACTTCATGTACTTGTGAATGTCTCCTTCCGTAGTCACTATGGGTGAACCTAGCTACGTGTGTATAGATGTGTGTAGTTAGATAGGAGTGAAGATGTGAACCTACGTGTTTGGTCTGCATAATAGCATCTACCAACATGAACTTTATGTCTTAGTAAAGTCTATGTATGGGATGGAAGTCATATCGAAGTAACCGGAGACAGAAGAAAAACCTCCGCTTCTGCCGACTGTTAAAGGATTGTCTTAGCGACTTACAAAGCGCACTGATGGGACAGCTTCTTCTTTCCTCCTCGTTCCCCTTCTCCAAACCTCCTCTGACTCCTACACCAGAGAGTCACATCATATACACAGCTGTAGACGCGCTGAATAAATAGATAGATAGACACGACTAACGCAACTCACTCTGCGTAGATACCTATCACCTATAGATCTCTCCCTTTACAAGGCGATACGGCGAGATATATTTCCTCCCCGCGAGTGACGCGCGCGGTCTATGGAGACCTGGAAATGCAGTGGGAAGAAATCTACGAGTCTCTTGGGACACCGCCACGTATGTTGCTGTCTCAGAAGGTAGGGGCACTGGCCACCCACACGATGACAATAGACACCTAGCAGCCATAGTGCTTTCTACCGTTCACTGGCGGTGCGTTAGCATCGATCACTCCGCTGTCACCGTCGGGGATGAAAGGCACAATAGTAAGGGGTGAAATTGAATCCATGCGCAACTCTGTTTCTCTCTCTCTCTCAGCCCCGTCAGCATGGTGCTCGAGTAATGTCGTAGCGTAGCTGGGTCCGAAGCCCCCCCCATAGTCACATCCCCTCACGGCAAAGTTAGCGCGGGGAGTTTGTAATTGTCGTGTCGATTCCGATAAACAACGTCCTGTTCTATCCAACACAAGAAAGACGCACGAGTACCGGTGACGCTGGTCCAAGGAAAAGGCGAGTGAGCTATCGTCATATCCTGTAGGGCTATGGCGGCCTCTCAACCACCGGAGCACGAGCGGCAGAACCCGATGATACAGAGGCAACTACAGACATTTCACTGAGATTTCTCTTCTCGAAGCTGAAGAAGACAGAAAGCTAAAAAAGAGAGACAGGGCTCTGACAGGCCAATGTAGAACATACGCACGAGTCTTGTAGAGGCCCACACGCGCTTTCTCATGACCCGGCAGTGAGCTTTCTTTTCTTCGTAAAGCGCTTTTTATGGTTCCGTGTCCCGGATGGATGACAACCCTGGCACCGGGAGAAACAGGGGGACTAGAAGTGTTGGCGACGGAGAAGACAACATAGCAAATCTGCTCCGCCCCCCGGTGGAAAACTTTCAACGTGAGTTGATCTTCCCATGTCGAGTTAAGGTAGTGTTATTCTTGTGTAGTGGAACTTGAACGATTCTGTCTCGTGAACGGATCGACAGGACTCCGTTTTCGTCCCCCCCCGTCCCCTTAGCGGGACCGAGTTTGCATATCCTGATAGTCGCTGAGCTCTGAGGGTCCCGTCACTTCAGTGGAACCTTGACTGATCTACTAAGAAAGAGCTGAAGGCGAGGTGAAGATCTTCCGGTTACCCTACCTGATACAGTTGGCTAACGAGGTCCGGGTTGCTTGGTTCTTGTTCCGCTCCATACAGGAGGAGGGCTTCCGACGTTTTGCTGCCCGCCCTACCATCAACTAGCGACACTACAAGCTAAGGTTCACTGGCGTCCCCTCGGCGCAGAAACACTTTGACTGTAGCTGACGCGATGCTAATCGAAACTCAGCCCTTGTGCTGTTAGGGAGATTGCGACTCCGGTGCTCAAAAGTTCCGAAAATCTCTGTCTCCCAGTAGACTGTAGAGTTCAAATCTCCCATGACTACCGACTAGCACGCTCTGGAGAGGGACAGTATTCTGCAACAATTCACTCGAATCTCTTGTCAGCCTCCCTGACCGCGTGTCTCGCTGTCGCATAAGCTCCGCTCCAGGTGGGACAACCAGTGCGCGTTCAATTGACTGGCGCGTCTCCTCCGACTTTCATGTACTGCTTCTGTTTCTCTTTCATGTAACACCTTATTTCGGATAAATCCTCATGTCGTTGCTGACAGTTTACGGTTGCTTACTTCGCGATGAGGACGGGAGGCTCCCATGGACTGCTTCTCCCTTTACTTGAAAGCCGAGGAGGGGTAGAGCGAGCGGCCAACAACACGATCTTCGGTACACACACATATACGGGAGAAACACATAAAACGGCGGCAATTTTCTAACTTTCTGCCTCTTTCTCTCTTGTTTCTCTTGGTTTATGAGACTCCTCATTTATTCTTTCACTTCTGTTAAGTTTACTCTAGTAGGTCTCGTTTTTCCCTGTGTATCAGTTTTGCCGCCTCTTCTTCTATTGGCTTTTTGCTCTGCTTAATCGCATGTTCGTTTGATCCGTGTTATTGTAGACGGGTCACCATCCTGTTTCTTTTGAGAAGTGAAACATCTGGTGACTTGGATTCGCCCCGAAATTCGAAGGGCAATGGAGACTTGATTGTTTCTCTCTCCGGGGAGCGTTCCATGCGACTTGTGTGTGAGTTTCTGGAAGTTTCTACGCTTCTGCCGACCATCTTTTCCTCCTTTTTTTCTCTTCTCAGAAATATGGCAGCAGCCGCACACTCCCGTCTTCTGAGGCTCGGCCGTCAATTGCAGGCCGCCTCGCCTAGTCCTGCATCATCCCTGACAAGGGTCAAGACGCTTGCTTCTGTATCGTCGCAGGATCAGTTCGTTGGGACTGGAGAGACAAGCGATGTTTCTTGTGATATGTCCCCGTCATCGATTGGAGGGCCAAGCCAGTCTCCGAAAGAGTCACAGAGGCGAGTCAGTCGTTCGGCAATTCTGGCACGGGGGGGAAGAGATGGAGTTGAAGCGAGTAAGGACAACTCACGACTCCCGACTAGCCTTACATCCTTCAAGTCAAATGCATTGTCTTCGTTAACAGAGATCAACGCGTCTCTTTCCTCTTTATCCTCTTCTAAGCGTGACATGACAACGACTACACACATCTCCTCGGATGACCGAGGTGTACATACACCCGAGAATCGCCTAAAGCAGCAACCCTCGCACCAGTCGTCTTCTCCTTCCGTGCCGGAATGCGTTAATTCTGCCAACGCGACATCTCTCCACGTACAAAAGTCTGACGGTGTGCCTTCTATTTCTCCGTCTAACTCCTCATTCCTCTTCCATCCGTCCTCAAGAAGTGTAGCTCTTTCTTCCTCGGGGAAATCTCGGACTTTCTTCTCCCCTCCCTTTTCCTCACGCTCCTATTCTTTTTCATCTTCTTCCTCCTTTCTCAAGAAGACAGCTACTCACTCATCATTACCAGGTCCAGGGGCTGTATGGAGTTCAGATCTCCTCGTCGAACACTGTGATGAGAGTACGACTGAATCAGGAAAGAAAAGCGGGTGTGTTGTCTTGAAGCTTAATAGACCAGAGAAACTGAATGCTCTAAGTCTTGATGTCATCACGGCTTTAAGGTGGATTATGCCTACACTCGAAGCTGATCCTCGATGCTCCCTCTTATGTCTAGCTGGAGAAGGACCAAAGGCATTCTGTGCAGGAGGGGATGTAAGGAGTCTCGTTCGTGCTCCGCTTCTTCAAGTCCAGCAATTATTCGGTCAAGAATACTCTCTTATTTACACCATCTCTCAGATGGCGAAACCCTATATTGCTCTATGGAATGGCATCTCGATGGGTCAGTCTCTCTCTCTATATATAGACATATACATACACACATATATATGTACGCATGCCTGTCTTTCTGTTGATATAGACACGTATAGGGTGAGGGGTGGCCGTGGGCTAGAGGTGTTTGCAGCAGGCGACAAGTCCATGACATTCCTTGGGTTCTATAGACGTATGAACGTTCTTACCTTAGAAGTCTTCATAAACACATCTACATATACATACATCTATCTCTGGCACGCGAGAGAGATATATGTATCGGCCTTCGTAGAGAAAACAGTAGTGACATTGTTCTATCTACCTATCTATCTACTTATGTTCATCTATCTGTCTGTCTACCCCCCCTCCTTTTTCTCTCTCTCTATCTTCGATCTATATCTATCTACCTAACTATCCTGTACCGGTTTTTCTCTTGTACATACGTCGAGGTATGTTGCTTCTCTCTTCTCTCTTCCTCTTCTCTTTCCTCGTCTGTTTCTTCTGACCTGCATGTTAATCCATTCACAGAAAGACAGCCTATCGTCTACTGTAAGGACATCACTCGCCGCCTCTTCTTTCTCCTCTCCCTCCTCGTCCTTCTCTCGCTCCGTCCGTCTCTCTCTCTGTCTGTCTTTCCTCCCCCCATTTTTCTCTCTTACCCACCTCACTCATCATCATTCTTTTTCTTCTTCTTTGTGCTTGTCTTTATCTTGTTCTTTCTCCTCTTTCTTCACTTCTCCTTCCCGCAGGTGGGGGTGTTGGATTATCGATGTGTATGAAGTATCGCGTGTGTTTCGATACGACAGTCTGGGCTATGCCAGAGACAGCTATAGGCCTCTATCCAGATGTTGGCGCCGCCTATTTCTTAAATCGCTTGCCTCCTCATCTTCCTGGCGTCGGCTTTTATATAGGACTCACAGGCATTCATTTAAAGGCAGCCGACGTCATGCGAACAGGTCTGTCAGAGAGAGAAAAAAAAGGAAAGAAAGAGAGAGAGAGAAGAAATTGAAGCGGGAGAGAGGTAGGAGAGGAGAGAATGCACTCAAAATTGACCAGAGGGCACAACTACTAGGGGCGGTCTGGCTTTACCCATAGAGTATCTATACATAGATGTAGACGTATATCTGTCATCTTTTATATGTGTAAATCAATATCGATCGTCTCGGGGAGATAGC
>NW_027154954.1:11221-11869 GCF_002600585.1 Cystoisospora suis
GGGGGGGGGGTATACATATCTGTATGGAGGATACACACGGGTTTTCATACATACATCGACGTACACTGACTCTACCGCCGTTAAAGAGTCGGCTGATGATGATGATCTTTGTCATGCTGTACATATCTCTACAAGAAAGGTATATATACTATATTGTAGATAGATGCATATCATCCATTTGACAGATAGATGTCTTACTTGTATAGACTCGAGTTGGAGAGTGTTCTCTTTTTTGCGGTATAGTCGTATCTGTAGAAGGGGGAGATTCTGATCGAGGCTCAAAGCAGGCAGGAAGAGCAGAAAGGGAGAGGAGACAAAGAAAAGCGTCACAACAGACTTCTACAGATCAAAGAAGATCCATCAGTTATCTATTAAGAAAAAAACGCTCCATAGGGCTGCTTGTGTGCATAGCCTGTGTATTCTACAGGAACATTACGGACGTGTATACATCTCTTGTAGTAGGTCAATGGCAATTTCTAAAGGATGCGTCCATGACTCTGCATTCACCGCCTCCGTGTCCCCCATCGTGCACGTCAGAGCGTCTATATCTACCTAACTATCTTAAATCTATCTATCTATCTCTAGTCTATCTATCTATCCTTGTGGAGCTGCTTGAGATGTTTCTCCGTGTTTCTTTCTTTCTTTCTT
>NW_027154954.1:12004-12179 GCF_002600585.1 Cystoisospora suis
TCTTTCTTTCTTTCTATCTCTTGCACAGGCCTTGCAACGCACTATGTCCCTATAGCTAAGCGAGAAGAACTCCTTCAGGCACTGAGACAGGTAAGGAATGTGATGGCAGAAATGTTTCCGTTCTATGATCGTGATGAGGAGATCGAGATATGAAAGAAAAGGCTTCTTCTTCTTT
>NW_027154954.1:12255-12852 GCF_002600585.1 Cystoisospora suis
GCGGTTTTCCAAGGATAGATGGCGTGTGTGTGTATGTACATGTTGGCGAGGAGAAGACGATTCCATCTCTTCCGCTGTATTCACGAAAGAGGCAAGTCCTCATAACCGAAGAAGACGTTTTTCGAGATTCTCTTTGCCTGGTTGTCTATGTACGTAGTGTATACACTTACATACTACTACATACAGCCATACATACACATCCACACGTATCCTTTCAAGGTGTGTAGAAGACCACATGCAGCATATCTCTATGATCGTCCTCTCCTTCTCAGGTCTAGGTGTGCATGCAACATCGTCCTTGAACCCACCTCAACAGAAGGGCACTGACAAGGAGAGATAGAATATAAAGTCGTCACCGTTAAGGGGGACTTTTTACATGTGTGTGAATGTCTTTGTTGTGCCATTCTAAGAGCTTTTCGGGTTCTTTTCGACAGAATCGCAAGGCTCTTGTCTCTCATCTTCTTTATGTTGTTTTGTGATGCAGATAGAAGGAGGCTTGCCACCTGAGAAAGCGCATGCGGAAGTGCAGCGTGTTCTGGAGAAGTTCCAGGAGAATAGTGCATGTCTTGATAACCCCCCTTCTTCTTCTTCTTCTGC
>NW_027154954.1:12988-55259 GCF_002600585.1 Cystoisospora suis
CTAGACCCTAGCTCCTACCAGTACACGGGTTTCTCGCTTCAAGAAGAGAAAGATTGTGTAGGTTTAATATATCAGATGAAGATTCAGTTCAATCTTGTATACGTCAGAGGAGTGTATCTATCTTTTCATATGAAAAGTACGGATTCCTCTGTATGTACCTATATATGCAGATATATGTGTGTAGATACATATGCATGTAGGAGTGTGTGGATGTGGGAGGAGATGTTGACTCTGTATACATGAGATATGAAGCGACAGGAAGGCTGAGGGCGGTAGACGTACATGCGCATCCTTTTCTATGTACTGTTAAGATTTATACAACTCTCTCCATATAGAGCATGTTTGTATATTCACAGATATGTATAGATACAGATACACTACCTGAATGACGATACGAAGATATGTGTAGAGATTGAAGTCTCTACAGAGATGTATCTGTTTCAGGCGCTTTGTCTGATGCCGTTCCTTCCCCAAGAGGTAGGTGCCTAGGTGCATCCTCTCTATAATCCTCATTTTCAATTTCGAGCTCTCTAGTGTGAATGAGGATCTTCACATAATGCATACTTCTCGCTGACCAGTCAGCTGACAGTGAGAGACACTACTCTGTGTCCCTTCTATCTATCTATCTATATCTCCTACTACACGGTAGTCATGTATGTATCTATGTGTGGATCTGCTGCCTCCCCCTTCTCCTCCCTTAGGAGATCTTCGCGGACCTGGAGAAAGGAGCAGCAGACGGAGATTCCTTTTGTCTAGAGACAGTGAAGATCTTACGCGGTCGATGTCCCCTCTCATGTGCTATATGGCTTGACCTGTATCGACGAGCGATGAGGAGAGATGAACCTGTTTCTGAGGAAGGTGCCGTAGGAGAAGAAGAAGAAAGAAAAGAAGGAAAGCGAACTCAGCCTTTAAGTCTTCTGGAGATTCTAAGAGAGGAGTATAAACTTATACAGCTTCTTGTTTATTTCCATCCGGAGAACTTCAATGAGGGGATACGAGCTGTCCTCATTGATAAGGATCGCCAGCCAAAGTGGTATGTATGTCTTGATCTCTCATCTCTCGAGCTCTTGAAATTTTTCTCTGTGCTTCTTCTTTTGGTTCCTCTTAAGAATTGTAAGACTTACAGAGAGAGAAAGAGAGAGAGAGGGACGGTCGTCTGTAATGACAAGACTACTTTATTGTTGTGCATGTCTCTATCTGTCTGTGTCTAATCGATCTATCTTTCTATCTGTCTATAGAGCTGCTTCTCGCCAGGCTAGGTCAGTCAACGTAAACATATATATATATATGTATATACATGTGTATATACTACTTCTGTACAGTGTATGTATGAGACTAATGTCTCGACGATGCAGGTGGGCTCCATATATATATGTCTATGTGTATAGCCCCCTTTTCTTTTTTCTCTCTTCTTTTCTTTCTTAGTGATCTCCTTTCTTTCTTTTTTCTTTCTTTCTTCTAGGAAACCGGCGAAGATTGAAGATCTTCGATGGGCGGATATTTCTCGTTTTGTAAACTGTCAAGAAGATGCGACAGGTTCACTCGATTTCTTCGTCTTTCCATAAGAGAACAGGTTGAGAAGTAAAAGAGAGAGAAAGAAAGAATGATAGGGAATTGCCTGGAAGAGACCTAGAAGAAGGATACAAATTCAAGTCGGTTTAATTCTCCTTGTTGCGCCAATCGAAGTCCGAGAAGTCACCTCGCTTGCTATTTGTATCCCCTTCTTTTTCTTCTCTCTTTGCCGTTTTGGAACTTTTCCGTATTTCAGGCGTCGAAGAGTCGTCTTTTCTTCAGAATGA
The DNA here is from genome assembly GCF_002600585.1 of Cystoisospora suis. Taxonomy (NCBI): domain Eukaryota; phylum Apicomplexa; class Conoidasida; order Eucoccidiorida; family Sarcocystidae; genus Cystoisospora; species Cystoisospora suis. Next base: position 14,788 of record NW_027154954.1, read on the forward strand.
TCATGTACGGTTTTCTTCACTTCTTTTCCATTCTTTTCCCGTCTTGTCTCGTTTTCAGTCTTCAAAGATGAAGAGAAAGAATCAGTCGTTTTTTCTTAACTCAGGTTTCTCTCTTTCCTCTCTAATCTCTCTGCGACCTTTCTTTCTTTCTTACCTCGTTCTTCCTTGCCTTCTTCAGATCTCATGAAGGAGTATTCTTCTTAAGACCCTTCACTCCTATCTTCTGTCCTATCTAGTTTCTTTGTATCTAGTCTGGTTACTTTCTCTCTATTCCGTATGAGTTAGATACAGGGCTCGTCTCTTCTGACAACGAGAGAGGGAGAGAGGGAGTGTAGAGTCTTGTTCCCCTGAGCCGAAGGGTCATCAACCATAGACAGAACTCCAGGAGTTAGAATGAGAATACACTTTTCAAAGACCTCTACATACCTCCTCCTCTCCTTCTCTCTCTCTCTGTATATATGTATGTATATCTGCATGTATATTTGTCACGAGATGTACCATCGTCCTTCAATATGTGAAAGAGACGGCTTTCCTTTAGGCTGAATGGTGTGAAGATTCGCTACAGGTTGTGTCGGTAAGGTGCTCTTTTGAAGGGAGAAGCTTGTTAAGAATGAAGCTAATCCGATTAACCTCTTTTCTTTCTTTTTTCTTTCTCCTCCGCCGTTTCTTCTTCATTCATAAGTCTATCTCTCTCCTTTCTCTTCCCCTTGGGCCAAATCAGTGCAGTCGGAGAATCTGAATTAGAAGGCTCTTCTCTTTTAATCAAGGCGAGAGCTCGGTTTCCTTGCTTGAGACTTCATCCAGTGCGATACTTTAAGGCGATTCAAGACAGACAGATATAGATCGAAACCACACAAGGGTCTTCAAGGAGATCTGCGTGTCTGTAGATATATATAAGAGAGAGCTATCGAAGAAGAAGCATACGTCGAGGATCTATCTTCAGAGAGGGGAGGGAGAAAGCATCAAAGGCTGAACGTGCGTATATAGATATATGTATAGGGTTTAGGAGAGCCCAAGGTGAAGAACGTCTAGAAAGAATGGAGAGTCTTTCTGCCGAATGAAATCTTTCTCTACTTGCATCCCTCGTAGGTAACACCTTTGCTTGTCTCCTTTTGCTTTCATCGCTGACTGGATCGACCGCTGGTTTGGCACAAACATCGGCTGTGCAAAAGATGTATGGAAGAACTGTTGGTTGTCTACTGCAGATATGGTGATAGAGATTCAAAAAAGTTCAGCGAAGATAAACTTCCAGGGGTAAGAAAATGCATGAGTTTCTCGTAAGTAAAAGACACAGGGAGAGAAGAGGGGGGGATCCTTATCTAGTTGATCTCTTTTAGAGCTAGAAGTGATTGACGTGGATGAGTTCAGCCTTATATTCGGAGGTACAGATCACCCCGGGAAAACGGGTCTAGCAATACAGAAGATCTCAATCATCTTGCGATGTATCGAAATCTTCATCTATGGATAAGACGTATCTTACTTGCTGGCAAAGGAAAAGATCAAGTGAGAGAAAGACAAGGAGAGAATCACTGAGAGCGAGAGTAGGGCAGTTAAGATCTCCTTGGTATGAGCAGTAAGGAGTCAGAGGTCGCCTCCTAGTGAATAGAGCCGCATATCGCTCCTCCCTTCTCTAAGAGTCGTTCAAATATAACTCAACAAGATGTGTACGGAGTGTTTCGTTAAGCGATAAGGGATATTCAGGGAAAAACAGAGCTTGAGAGTCAGAGGGTAGACAGTAACGGACACCTACCAGACACAAGAGACTGACTGATGCGCGGAGCCTTTCTCAGTAGACTCGTGCTGCCGTCACATACTACGAATGATCTCGTTGGAAATCTTCCTTTCTCCTTTCTACCCACGTCAAGAGAACGGAATCTTTCCAACGACACAAGTGTCTTCTTCGCCTTTACACCTTAGTGCTTGCTAGCTATCACATCATCATACGGAGAGACACATAGTACTTGGAGAAGAAGCTGGCGTAAAGAGAGACCGAGACTTCGATCATTTCGATACACACCACAAGAAGATCACCATACTGTCTTCAAAGTTGAAGGCTCGTTTCTCTTCTTCACAAGGATGTGTGCGAGGTTTCATCCGTTCCAAAGAAGCCACGAAGAACAACGAGATGAGCGAGTCAGCGGACTGACCTGTAGAGTTCTTCTTCCTCTACAGAAGACAAGGAAATCATCTCTCGAACCACCTGAACCCAACTTGGTCTGGCAGTTGTTACGCTTCTCCTGCCTCACCTTGTTGTCATTGATAGAAGGAGCGGGGAAAGTGTTAATTCGCAGAGGTCGTTCCTTCAGCCTTTCTCCTACACGACCGTAGGAAAGTTAGAGAGAAACAGAGAGCTCTTCCTTTCTTTGAGTCTGCTGGCCACATACATCGAAGCAGACTAGCATTCTGCGGGACTCCGAAGATCTCTTCTACTTCCGAATGAAAGACACGACCTGCACCTGATTGAATGAGAGGGGATTTGATATAATACGTCATCTCTCCGTAGATATGTTCTTCCTCCTCAGGGACTTAGTTGGGTTCAACGAGCAGGCCATTAAAAATGGCGATGTTACACAGGCTATTGTCACTCCGCCTTCCGTCGCTCCTTACTGTACCTATCTTTCATTTGTCATCTATTGATCTATCTGTCTTCAATGTATCTACACGTATCTATGTATATGTATCTGTATCTATTTATCTATCTATCTATCTACCTATCTATCTATAATATCCACCTAGATCTCTACAGATTTAGACGACCTCAGCCGACCCGGCTTATCGTAGCAATCCTTCTTCTCATGAGATTCCAACACGTGGCCTGAGCCGCCTCATGGATCTCGAAGAAGATGCGGTGCTGAGGCTACTTCTGATCTTGACAAAGGAAACAACAGTCGTGAGTCTTTTCCCTTCCACTCTTAGCACGAATCAAGAAGACAATAGAAGCATTCTCAGGAGTGGAAAGAGAGAGAGAGAGACAGATACACGAAGTTTCCTCGACACGGTCCAGCAATGAACAAGAGAGACAAGAAGAAAAGGCCACTGTGATGATTGGCTCTAATGTGTTCTACATCTCCCGACCATCACTTCTTTCCGACCCTAAGAACCAAATCTGTTGTGTTTCTATGTCTTTCTTTCTCTCATTCCATTCAACCTTCCATCTCTAGACCTCTCCTTCCCCCCTTATCTAGTTTGTGTCTGTCCTGTCATTCCGGCAACATCTCATCCTCTGGAGATGCTGTAGAAATTCACTTGAGGTGAAAAGAAACCTTCTTCCTTCGTGAGCTCTTCGTGTCTAGCCATCACATTGGGAAAGAGGAAAATCTCTCGGTGGTAAAGAGCACCAGTGCCAGCACAGCAGCAGATTCTTCATCTTTCTCACGACCAAAAAGCTCTGGAACTTCCCCGACAGATAACTCCATAAAACACAGACATCTCCCATCCCGCTTTTCAAGGTCTGGCAAGTACAGCAGGAGGAGCAGCAGCAGCGACTTCTCTTTCTTTGTCGATAGAAACTTCAGTTGAGTTTCCCATCTCAGAGATGCCTCGCTCCTTCTTTCCAGATGTGAAGAAGAGTCTGCTTTCTCTTCTTCTTCTACTTCTTAGCCTTTAGAGAAAGGAAAGATTTCTTTTTCAGAATCGATTGATCTGGAAAGTCTAATCGGAGAAAGAATTCTTGGTGATGGTGATTGATGGACTGCCATGAAGGGAGGGTTTTGTTTGTCGGTCTGTTTTTTGCAGAGAAGAACGAATGCTGAAAGAAGAAGTCCAATCATCTTAAGAAGATATCCTTCTTTCTCTTTCATCTTCAACATCTTTCTTTGATTAGATGACATGTGTGACGTTGTAGATTGCTCTTCTTGTTCTTCAGCTTTTCTTCTTCTTGTTTCTTCTACTCAAGTAGGGATCTTTCCCATTCCCATTGTTTGGTTCTTCTGTCTACTTCGCCATCCATCGTCTATCTCGACATTGGTTCGTTCCTTCTAGATTCCCGCGGAAAAGAAAGGAAAGAAAAGAAGAGACGTCAAATGGTCTTTGGACTTTTTCTTTCTCCCAGGTAGTACCAGAAGTAGAAGTACAAGTAGCTGAACTGAAGTAGAAAGAAGAAAGAGAAACAAGCCAAACCTCATACATCTGTGCTATCGTTCTATCTATCTAATCCATTCTCTTCTGAAATATAGCAAAGAAATTCGATCGATCCATCTCTCTTCTCCTTCATCGTCTCTTGCCTCTTGTCGACTCTTGAAAGAAAGAGTAGTTTCCATTTTTTCCTATCTGAACACCTTTCACGACTCCTGTATGTGTCCTTCATTCATCTGTCTCTCTATCCAGTTATCTTCTTTTGTGCAAGATAAATCATCTAGGCCTCTTTCCTGGATTTCTTCTTCTCTCTTTCTTTCTCTCTTTTCTTTCTTGTCCTTGTCCTTTGTTTTGCCATTTTCAAATCGACTTTTTGCGAGTTTCACGTCTTCCGAAACCTGTTAAAAAGACCAATCATTGTTTCTCCTTTTCTCTTTCACATCTCTTGGTCCACCAGTCTTCCTTCTCTCAACTTTTCCACCATTCGCAGAGGGGAAAGGAACCTTGTAAGTCTCTCAATTCTTTCTTTCCTTTCTCGTTTCTTTCTTTCTTTCATTCAGTTTTTGTCAGGAATACGTCTGTATATTGTACTTCTACATTTCAATCCTCTTTATCAACCTTTTCACAACACTCTTCTTCCTTCCTCTCTTTCTTCTTGATATCTCGATGTCTTCTCTTTGGTATCTGGCTCCTACATTTCTAAAGATTTCCGTCGGTGCAACTCAGTTTCTTTGCTGTTCTTCTTCTCTTCTGCTTTGAAAGGCTCGCAAGCTTTTTACTGCAAATCACCCGGTACAGAGGAGGACGGGGTCCATACGAACTACTACAAGTAGATGAGAGACCATACATAAATATATTTATCTAAGACAGGCAGATAGATAGATAGATGGATTAAAGATAGATAAAGAGACTAAAGGCAGATAGATGGATGGATTCAAGTTAGACAGGTAGATAGCCTACAGACGGCAGGTAGACAGAAGGTAGATGCAGTTGGATGAGATAGATTGATTAGGTTTCGCGTTCTTTTTCAGGAGGAGCACAAAGTCGGTTGCTTCCGAGTTGAATTATGAATAGATAACTTATACTTCTCCGAATATAATAAGGCACAGATGTATCTTCCTGGGACGATATGTATGTACACGTATCCTTACACGATATAAGGCTTATGCCATCTCGTGTATGTCATATGGGCTAGGCTCCATAGACATTTCTACTCTCCTACACAACTTTCCTGTTTCTATAGCGCATGCACTTCATTTGCAGTCTGTCGGTGTGAACGGAAAAGAGAGACACGAGGCTGCTTCCCTCTCTCTTTCCTTCTCCCTCGGTTGGCCGAGTGATCTGAAGAATCCAGGTTCTCTCTATAGGGAGAAATCGCATGCGTAACTAACTACGTGTATGGACTCTGTTGATTGATGGTGCTTCTACTCTATAGTTTTCAAAGGGAGAGAGAAAACAAGTCGGAGAAAAAGCAAGAAGAATAAGATAGACTTTTCAACGATTCTTTCATGTTAAGTATGTGTAAGTCCTTTAAAGTGCTCTGAGATCGTTTCGGGTGTACATACACCGTATCACATACCTGTGAAAACAACTACTACTCCTATTCACCTTCCCCCTTCTTGTCACGGTCTTTCTCTTTTTAGCTTACTCATCATGTATCTCTTCTCTTCTACTCTCTTTCCTTCTCTTTTCTTTTTCTATTCTGACTACTTCTGTTCTTTTAGTTGCATTGCCTTTCTCTTCTTCCATCTTTCCACTTTCAGGTATCTTCTTCACACTTTCTTTTCTTCCTCATCATACCACCTTCGGAAAACACACTCCACAGACTCATTCCATTTTCATTTCTCAGGAAATCTTATCTCCTTTCTCGTAGCTTCTTCACGCCGCGTCACCTGGCCTGTCTTTCTCTTGACGTATACAAGGAGGTATAGATCGTCGTCGTAGAGAACAAGTAACTTCAGGTGGCCTCTCATTGAGAGCACAAAAGGGGAGAAGAAACTGCTTCGTTGGAACTAAGAAAGTCAGGGAAATCTCAATAAGGGACGGTGGATGGGGAGGGACAGAGAAGAGTAATAGCGGGGGTAGCGGGAGAATGAAAGAGAGGGCAGACAGGGAGAGAAAGAGAGAGGAAAGACAGGAAGACTCATAGGACAAGAGAATCTCTTTCTTCTTCTTCGTAGTGGGGATGGGGATGTCAAGAAAATACGTAGGGGAGAGAAAAGAAGGTTCTTGTCTTCTGTTGCTATCACTTTGCTGTGATGGTTCGAGATATACATGAGGAAAGAGAGAATAGAACACCGAGAATGAAGAGAAGAACGAGACACGAAAGTAAAGACAGATTCAGGAAGGACAACAGAACTTCTTCCTAGGTGAGAGAGGAACAACCTTCCTCTCTTCGTCTTCTTCTTCTGCCTTTTCTCCATACCGAGAGATAGACCACCTCTCCAAGAAGGCGTGTTGTTTCGTGTAGATTTTGAACTCTCCCTTGTACACTTGCTCTCTTCTCTTCTTCTTCTTCCTTCTTCTGCTTTTTTCTTCTTCTTCAGCTGACAGTGTTTTGTCTCCCGGAGGCAGCTTCTGCTTCTCCTTGGAGTAGAGGGACAGACAGAGAGAGGCGGGCGGAGGGGAAGGACAAGGAAGTGAATACCTTCTTCATTCTCTCTTGTGTGTTGCAGATAGGGGAGAGAAGTAGATAGAGGAAGAAGATCTCGTTCTGAATAGCAAACGTATCCGCAAAGAGAGATAGAATAGTCTCACGAGGAAATCGACCTGAGAGGAGAAGGAAGATCAAGCAACTAGCTAGCTAGCTAGCTACCATCAGAGGGGGAGTGGAGTGGATGCTATAGACACCATAACCAGCTGTCTCGGAAACTATGAAGCACTCTAGTGCGACAAATAGATAGACGGAGGTGTCTACTTACACATACAGTACAAAGGAAAGCCCCACTTTATCATCTCTATCTCTTTCTCCATAGATAGATAGATATATATATATATATATATATATGTTGATACATATGGACGTGTAGTGTTAGTTATGAGATATTTAGGGTTTTCGTATGAATGGAGGAGAGGGGAAAGGAGGGAAGGGCTTGAGAGATGCTTTCGATAGGTCTCTTCGTGTCTGTAGACGGTTCGTAGGTACCTGTCAGAGAAGAGATTCTTTTCTTATGAGAGGGACGCAGATGACGAGTAGACAAGCCTTGTTGATACAAGAGAAAGACATCCTTCTTCCTCTTCTTCGTGTTACATGGAGAAAAGAAAGACGACTACGATAGCAGAGAAACTCCATACAAAGAAGGAGAACATGGAGGATACAGTCCGTCTTCTGCTTTCGCACATATACGAGAGAAGGGAAAGAATAAGAAGAAGAAGAACAAAGAAGTCTAGCACGGCAGGTGAGCTTCTTGCTTCTTCTTCTTTTCTTCATCCTCTCCCCTTATCTCTTTTCTTTCTTATAATATGATCATAGAGAACTAGATTTCTTTCTTCTCCTCATCTATCTCTCATTTGTATCTCCTCTCCTCTGAGACACCATCCACTCTATCTCCGGTCATCTTCTCAGGAGTCTTTTCTTTCTTCTCCTTAAGCAACACACTAAGATGAAGAGGAAACGATCTCTTCTCTCTCTACTCCAACACGTAGAGAGAGAGAAAGAGAGGTTTCTTTCTCCTCCGCTCTCCACATCAAGAAGAGGAGAAGAAGAAACAATGGAAGATGCCATCCAAGAAGATCTATACAATGAAGGGGTAAGCAGAGAGAGAGAAGAACTTTCTACATCTCGCTCCTCTCTTCTTCCTCTTCTATCCCCCCTTCCCTCGAAGATTCATATAGGGACATTATCGTACTCTCCAACCTTCTCTTCTCACCCAGCATCTTCTTCTTCTTCTTCTTCGCTCTTATTCACCTGTTCTTCTTCTTCTTCTTTTTTGTCAAGGAGAGGGACACTGTCTTCTCTCGAAAACGTCCCTGTGACTCTGAGTAGCACATGTCTTTCCAAGGAACCTACTGAAGCGTGCGAGATGAAGGCAGAGACGGAGACAAGGGAGATGTTTCTTTTCCTTCTGTCCCATCTTCATCGTTATCTGTCTATCCCACAGCGGCCTGAGGAGAGAGAGAAAGAAAAAGAAGAAGAAGAAGGAGAAAACTATTTCCCCTTCTTCTTTGTATGGATGTCTAACACACGTTCGTCATCTTATGACTCGAGGGAAAGCGATCGAACGTCTTATCGAGTCTATACGTCTCCATCAGAATTAAGGCAACTGAAGAAGGATAATTCCGCGTATCTCCTGAGAGGCGGGGTATCTCACGTCTTCTGCTATCCTCTCTTTCCTTCGTGGAATGATGCCGTGGAGATGGAGGGGGGGGAGAATCGATGCTCTTTTTGTCGATCTTTCAAGAGACAAGGGAGAGCGAAGAAGATAGAAGACAACCAGGGAAATGGAGACAAGGATGGAAAAGAGAATGATGAGAAGGAGACACCGTCACTCTTGTCTCTTTCGTTGTTTGGAGTCTCGATGGAAAGAGAAGATATGCATATCCCTTTTTTATCAAGACAAAATACACCTTCTTTGTTTTCATCCTTCATCTCCCTCTCGAGACAAGACCTCCCTGTGTTCTCCAGGCCTCTTTATCATCCTCTTCTTCTGCTTCAGGTTTCTTCTTCTTCTCATTCCTTTTTTCCTTTCAAGAGCCTCTGTCAAGCAGGTCAAGGAGCTGTCCTCAACAAGGATAGAATGAGGAGACAAACGAGAAAAGGAGATACAACAGAATCCCCAGGGAGAAGAAGACGGAGAAGAACAGAAAGCTTCGATATCGCTATACCACAAGACTCCTTTTCAGATGCTCCTTCTCCTTCCATCTCTCCTTCTTCTTCTTCTTCCTCTTGTTTGTCTTCAACGTCATGTAGTCAAGTCTCTTCTTCTTTTGAGGTGACTGAGAATCCCTGCCCCTATCCCTCTCAAGCAACGAGCGTTAGTCTTCCTTTCTCTTGCAACCTACGCTTTTGTAAACATGCTTCTTCTTGTCTCCACACCCTTCCCTTTCTTCGTCTCTTCTCTTCTACAGTTGCTTCTCCTTCTCCCCCTCTCAGTCGTTGTTCTCACCCTCCTTCTTTTCGTGCTTCTTCTTCTCCTTCTCCTCCTCTCTGTTCTTCTCCAAACATGTCTGTCTCTCGAGGCCCCCATTTCTCTCCTTCTCTTTCATCTTCTTATCGTCTTCGTTACAGAAGGAAATTCTCCGATCATTCCTCTCCCTGCTGTACGGACTGCTGCCGCTCACCTTCGAGATCTTCTTTCCAGACTTCCCGTCACCTCCGGAGAAAACTTCTTCTTTCTCCTTCTTTCTCATCTCCTACCTCCTCTTTACCATCTTCTTCTTCTTCCTCGCTCTCTTTCTCTTACCCGTCATCTTCTCCTTCTTCTTGTTTGCCGGGGGAAGGTGGGAAGTTTCGTGAAGGAGCTGCTATTGTCTCTCTGCAGAATCTATGGCAACTACGTCAATACAAAAGCAAAGGCGTAGAAGAACAAGAAGAAAAAGAGACAACTTCCTCCTCCTTCTTTCAACGGCTAAAAGGATTATCCCATACAGGAGGGCTAGAAAAGGTCTCTTTGGCGAGTCATAGAGGAAGTCGTTACTCTCTTCAGAAGAGAAGAGAGAAAGGAGATATAAAAGAGAGCAAGAAAGGTTCTATGGTCAACGGGAATCTCTCTCATCTTGAGAAGATCCAATATTCACAAGTCCTCAAAGAATCATCTCTGTCGCTTCTCTCCCTCTTCTTCTCCTTCTCTTCACGACAGTCTCTTCTTTCATTTCTTTGCCTTTATCTTGGCCAACTATCTCTCTCTTCATCTTCTCTCTTTTTCCTAAGTGTTTCATCTCTTGTCCCTCTGCTTCTTTCTCTTCTTTCTTTCCCTCTCTTTGTCGTTAGCCTCTTCTTTCTCCCTTTTCCTTTTCTCGTCGTGCTGATCAGGGACTTCTTGTTCTCTTCGAAATCTCTCTTCTTTTCTCTCTTTGCCTCTCGGAGTTCCTCTCTTCCTCCTCACCTCTTTTTACCGAAAGATTCTACCACTTCAGTCACGAAGCGTCTCTTGCACGAAGGAGATAGAACTCTCTCTTCACTTGAGAAAATGGTAAAGCCTCTCTTGAGAATCGTCTCCTCATGGATCAGAAGGAAAGGAAGAAGAAGCTCTTTTCCTTTGCATTCTTCTTCTTCTTCTTCGTTTCTTCCTCATCGCGAGGAAGGCGAAGAGGGTTATCGACTTCCAGGAAGAAGGACAAGTAGAAGGAAAGAAGGAAAGTCATGTTATGAAAACGTCTCGGTGTCTTCGTCTTCCTCCTCTCTGTCTTCTTCTTTCTTCAAAACCGACACTCTCCCTTGCCCATCCTCTTCTTCTCCTCTCTCTCCTTCTTCTTTTTCTTCTTTTGGCCGGTCTCCATTCAAGATGTCCTTCTCCTCAAGGAGAGAGGAGGAGCAAGTCGTGTCTTTCTCAAACATTCATCATTCCTTCTCCCTATTCAAGGGAAGAGGGTCTTTAAGAAGACTCTCTTCAAGCATCCTTGTTCTCTCCTCTTTCTTGTTATCTATTTTTCTCCCGTCGTCTTCCTCTTCATCTTTACCAATCTTTCTTTCCGTCTCTCTCATTCCTTCTTTCTTCTCTTTCTTCCATCCATCTTCATCTTCTTCCTTCTCCTCATCCTTTCACATGGCCTCTCTTTCTTCTTCTCTTCTCTTCGCTACAGCTCAACAGCATCAGCAGCAGCAACCACCTTCTCAAGGGATGTACTTCAATCCCTCTCATCCAGCTCAGCTTTCTTCTTCTTCTTCTCTTCCTTATCAACAGATGGCGATGAGTGCCCCATTCAATCCTACCTCTGGAGGTCTTCAGACATCTATGTCTTTCTCACCCTCTCAAGCCCATCCCCCAGTCAGAGGAGGAGGAGGAGAAGGCACGTCTTCTTCTTCCTCTTCGTCTTATGCTGTAGGCTTATCTCCTATGCAGCAATTGCAAGTCTTGCACCAGCCAAGGCCATCCACCCCACCCCAGTCTTCTTCTCCTCAGCTGCTCAATCAACAGCAGTCGATGATCCTGGGGGCTATAGCACAGCAGAATCAGCAGCTAAATCATCTATCTCCTTCCCTTCCTCCTTCCCCCTCTATGGCTCTATCTAACCAAGCTTCTTCTTCTTCTCCTTCTTTCTCACAGCTCAGTCCTGATATCCAGAGAGAACTCCTAAGAATTCTCTCACTTCAACAGCAACTGCAGCAACAGCAGCAGATACCTCAGCAGGCCTTCGCAGGATTAACAGGGGGGGGAGAAAGAGGAGGCGAAAGCTTCTTTCCTTCTTCTCAAGGGTTTCCTCATCAGATGGAAGGGCGAGGGGGACAACACCCACAGGCTGCCGGTGGAAACGGGAGTCGTGGTAGTGGCAATCAGGTGTATGTACACCCTACAGGAGGGGGAGGAGGAGGTGGGGGGGTAGGTAATCCAATGTATTATCTTCAAAATGGGCAAAATCCTAACAATTTCATCCTATCTCAGCCGACACAAGAAACACCCGAGACATTCCTTAGGGGAGGATATCTCCCTACATCTCCTCTATCGCAGCCACAACAGACCCTCAATTATGCAAATCTTCCTTCGTCTTCTCTCCCCCAGACAGGAAGACCTTCCCCCTTATCCTCCCCCCCCTCTTCACAGAATAATAGTGCGAATCTTCAACTTTCAGAACAGCTTCGCCATCGTCAACAGCAGCTGCAGCCAGGGGGGCATGCAAATCAGCAGGAGATTTCCTCGTCTCCATCAGCGGCCTCCTCATTCTCGCCTTCCGTGTCATCTTATCTGAACATTCTTGACCAAAGTGGGAATGTAAATGCTTTTCATGGTGGACAACCTCCGTCGTTTCACCCTCAGAATACCTTTCATAACTATCCATCAATACCAGGTGCTGCTCCTTCTTCAATGGGGGGGGGGCAGCATCAGCTTGAACCTCCTCCTTCTCTTCAAGATCTGTCTCTGTTGTCTCTTCCACATCTTCTGTCTCTACTTCAAACAGGGGGAGGAACAGGTGAAGCGCGAGAAGAAGGAGAAGCAGAAAGATATCAAGAGATGATGAAAAGTGAACGACTCCGTCAGGATGGGGGTAATAATGGTCGTGCAAGTGCAGTAGGCGTAGGAGTAGAAGGAGGAGGAGAGAGCTCCTCAATTCTCTTCAATGCAGTTGTGAAAGCCATTCTAGATGACTTAGCTGCTGGACGTACTGGCACTGTTGAGAAGCTGGCGGAGGTCTTATTACGACCTCTCCCTGAACATCAGAGACAACAGATCTATTCTGTTCTCCTTCAGCGTTTATCTGAGAAAGCGGCATCTCGTCCATCTCTCGATCTAGGTTCCTCTCCTCCTCCTCCTCTTGGTCTCTTTAATGCAGCAGGAGAAGGGAAAGAAGAAGCAGAAGGAAAAAGAAGAAGAGAAGGAGAAGAGAGAGGAGGTGTACAGCATCAGTATGAAGGAGGCGGTGGACGACTGAAAGTCTTAGCAGCCTCTTCAAGTTCAGATCTTTCTTCTTCTTCTTCGTCTTCTTCATCTGACCATATCCTTGGTGGCTTCTCATCTCCATCATCTTCTTCATCGGCATTACCAATACAAACATCATCTTCTTCTTCTCTTCCTCTCCATTCTTCTCATGGAAGTTTCTCCTCCTCTTCTGTCTCTTCGTCGGACCTGTCGGAGCGTATTGCCCAGTGTCTTGCCTTGCCCTCATGCCAAGCAATAGAAGGAGAAACTTCTCGTCTTTCAAAAGAGAAGGAGAGTCAAAATTCACAGAGAAATGAAGGCCGTCATGAGAGAAAGCCCTCTTCGTCTTCTTCTTCAAAGAGGACAAAGCAAAACTCTTCTTCTTCTTCTCAGCAAGATGTAAGTGCGCCTTATCATGATCTCTTTCCTTCTACGTGGGAACCTCGATGTGCTTCAGATGGGAATACATACGCCAATGCCTGCGTATTCGATGTTGAGGCCTGTGTACGCTCTGCTACAGGGCAAGAGCCGCTTCTACAACTCCATGAAGGTTCCTGTCGATCACCCTCGTCACCCGCACTTTCTGAGAAACACAATGAGACTCTTCAAACTTCTTCTTCTCCCTCTTCTTCTCCTTCAACTTCCTCTTCTTCTTCTCCTCATGCTTCATCTGCAGGTCTTTCATCCTCTGGAACGACATCTTCATCGTCACCTCCATCGGTTGTCTCAAAACAGGCCAAACCTCATGGACAGTTGAAAAAGATAGGAAGTGGAGAAGGAGATTCTTCTTCTTCTCTAGTCTCGTCTTCATCATCCTCTTTGTCGTTGTCTCCCTCCCCGTCTCCTTCTCCGTCTCAAGGTGTTGGCAGTTCTTCAGGTGAGAAGACGAGGAAGAGCGAGAAGGAGGGAGAGGAGAAAAGTAGCAAGGAAGAGAAAGGGGTAGCCTCAACGCATGCTAACGAATCCTCTACATCCGTAGGAGGCCCGCAACAGAAGAAAACGGAAGAGAAAGAAGAAGAAGATAAGGAAAAGAACAAGAAGAAAAATATTTCAAGTCATCCTCTCAAGGAGGTGAACTCGGGCAGTACATCGTCTGTAGCTTCACGTGAGGGGTCACCATCCACACAGAAGAATACATCTTCTTCTTCTCCTTCTTTTCCGCCAGGATCCTCATCTCCTTCATCATCCAAAGACAAAGGAGAGGAGTCTCCTTCTTCTTTTTCAACTTCAAAGAAAGGCAACCCGAATCTTTCTCCTTCCGTTTCAACCACATCGACATCGACTTCAACTCCTGGAGGCACCAACGCGTCATCTCCTATCTTAGCAAAGTCACGAAATCCTTCCTCTCCTTCACCCCGTTCTTCTTCTCCTTCTGTTTCTCATATCTCCCCAGCCTCCTCTTCAAAATCGCCGCCTGTCGCACATACAAATACTCTTCCAACTCCATTACAGGGGACCGGCCCTATAGGAAAAGGAGAAAGAAGAGACGAAAGAAAAGAGAGCAGCAATCTCTCTCTCAGTCCTCATAGTTACCCTCCTCAGAAGGAAGAGATACATCGAGTGCATGGAACGACTGCTGAAGGAGAGAAGAAGTTAGTTGGCTCTGAGACAGGTGAAGTTCTTCTCCAGCCTCATATTCAAGAGAATCTTTCAAGAGAGCCCCCTTCTCAATCTGTAGGTACGAATGTAGCGATGAAACAAGAATCGATAGGAGAAGCTCTGGTCAATCGATTTGCCGCTTTAATGAGAGGTGATCGTGTCCCAGGGGACGGAGCGGCTGTACAGCTAGCTGTGGCCGAGGCTGAGAAGATAGCAGCGGAAAAAGAAAGGAAGAAAAGGGAGAAACTCGAGAAGATTGAAGAGAAAATGAAAAAGAAGAAGAAGAAACAACAAGAAGAAGGCCATGATAAAGGGGGAGAAGAAGAACAAGCAAACGGGGAAAACGAAGAAGAAGACCTTCTCATAGACGATGAAGAAGAAGATGAAGATGAAGAAGATGAAGATGAGACTTCTTTAACGCCCGAAGAAGATGACAGCGGAGAAGCAAAGCTTGAGAGGTTGAAGAAAGAGATGGCGGCCAATCCACAGAGAGCTTCGATTGAGAAACTTATGAAGAAACGCGAGGCCGTTCAGCACCTTCAAGAGCTTCAGCAACTTCAATTGAATCTCCTACAGCAGCAGCAGCAACAAGGCCAAACATCAAGGGGAGAAGGAGGCGAACCTATCGATCCACGTCTCTATACTCATCCTTCTCTCATTCCTTCTCCGGCCATTCTCCCTTTACCAATGAATGATGTAGACATGCCAGGCATTCCCAGCCACCGAAATCCTTCTCTCTCTTCTTCTTTCTTGAATGGGGAACTCCCATCTCTCAACTCTACATCCTCTTCCTTCTCCCCCTCGCCACGTCCAACAGATCCTCGAAGCTTTCTATGGTCTGCTCATAACGTTACGACCATACAGGAGCTCATGGAAGAAAGAACGAAAGTCAAGATCAATGACCTTCTTCTTCGTCAGTCACAGTCTCCAAACGCACAGGGAGAAGGCGGAAGAGGAGAAAGAAACCCTATGGCAGCTCGTAAGTCTGATAGAAGGAATTCCCTACCCATAATGATAATGATGAGGATGGTTCATATTGTTTAAGTCTTGGCTTGATACGACGACACAAAATGCAGATAGTAGAAGGATATGTTGCCTTGTCTACCGATGAGTGTGATGTAGAGACTTCGCCATTTCGTAGAGCACAGAAGATGTCCGAATCTCTCTGTCTATATGACAACTATAGCTATGCGTGCTGTAGCAGCTCATGTCTTCTCTCTGGAGTCGGTTTGTCTTGTTGATCTTCTTCAGAGAAAGTAGGAGGTCTAGTCACTACGCTTGAAGGGCAGGGACAACCAGGAGGAGAAGGAGAAGGAGGAGGAGGAAGAGGATCGAAAGGTGGACCTGCTCTTCAGACTTCAAATCTTCGTTCTTTCTCTTCACCTTCTTCATCTCCCCCATCTCTGTCTTATAATAGTAATAGCTCATCATTTCCTCCTCCACCGTCCACCTCCTCTTCTTCCTCATCTTATCCATATCTTCCTCAATCGCTGCATTCAGTCCCAAGTCAAGGTGTCTATAGAACTCCTACTACTGCTACTACGACTGCTGCTTCTTCCTCACCTTCAATCCACCAATCTAACCCTTCTCTATCTTCTTCTCTTTCTCCTAATACTTCTTCTCCAGGCTTTCTCCAGCAAAACTCGGTCTATTCTTCTTCTTCTCCTGCGATACCACCTCCGCAGCATCCCTATTCTGTACCTCCCTCTCAATCCTCTCAACAGGCGGGTCTGAACGCCTCGAGTATCCCCCCCCAGTTGCATGCAAACAACCCCGGGCTCTCCCTTTCACCTTCTTATCCTTCTCCTTCTCTCCCTTACCCCTACTCCTTTCCGCAAGGGGGAGGAAGAGGATCAGGAGGAGGAGAGTTTCAGCAGCATGCACAGTCTCTTTCTCCTTATTCTTCTCCTCCTACGATGGCGCGGCCGATGGTGGCAAACCAGCAACAAGGGCCGGCTAGTCAAATGTATACAAACACGAACGGAGGTGGAGGCGCTCCTTCACTAGGAGGCTATCAGCAGACTTCTCCTCCTCCATCCTTCAATCATCCCAGAGAAGGGGTTCTTCCTTCTTCTCCTCCTTCTCCTTCTCCCTCGCTAAGTTCTTCTGCATCTTCTTCAGGTCCAGGTATGTTTCTATATGGCCAACAGCAACAGCCACCGCATCAAGGAAGTCAAGTCACTTCACCTAGAGCTTCTCCTCCTCCTTCTCCTTTCACATCTTCTTCTTCTTCGTCTTCTTCTCCACTCCCCCCTGGATCTTCTCCTTCTCCTTCTTATCCTTACCCTTCTTACTCTGTCTCTCCTTCTTCTTCTTCTTCTCATCAACTCCCTTCCTTCTCTTCTCCTTCTTCGTATGGTGGTCTTGTCAATCCACCTCCGTATTATGCCTATCCATCTACACAGTCCCCTTCTTCCTCTTTTCCCCCTCAATCATCTTCTCCTCCCCCTCCTACTACTTCTCTCTCTCCTGCAGGTCTCTATCCAGGGGGGAGAGTAGCTCCCGCTCTTCCTCCTCCATCGAATCATAGTCAACCGTCCTCACCATTGACACCTACCTTTCTCGACAGTAGAGGACCTTTCCCTTATCCTCCCCATCCTACCAGCCCCAATCATCTTCCTCTCTCTCCAACACCCCCCGGAGGAGGAGTAGGAGTAGGAGGGGTGAGTTCTTCTTCTTCTTTATCTCCTCTACCTCACCAACCGCACGACACACGAAGAGACTCTTCTTCTCCCCCAGCTCGCTCTGAAGGAAGCACGCCTTCTTCAAGTCGGGACGGAGATATCCACACCGGTCACCCTCATCATCGTCCCAGCAAGAAAGATAGTGAAACGAAAAACCTCTTCGGGGGGGGAGAGAAGAAGAAATCTACCCCTGGCATAGACATACCTAGTCATTTCCCTTCGAACTCTGTGAACTCAGATCCATCCCCTTCTTCTTCTTCTCCTTTCTCCTCCCCACCTCAGTGTAACTTTCTATGTCCGGCTGGAGGTCCAGTGGTGTGCGGGACGGACAACCAGACCTATACAAATGAATGTGAAGCTCGAGTCTATGCATGTCTTAAGAGAGACCCAAGTCTGACTGTCAAGCATAAAGGGCCCTGTAAGAGACTCCATAGTAATAGTAATAGTAGTAGTGGAGAGCCTAGTACTGCGAGCCATCAGCAATTCCATACAACAGGGGGGAGTCGGTATTCTGGTCGCAGTGGAACTTCTACTTCTTCTTCTATGAGAGAAGGAAGGAGCGGATCAAGACTCGAGAGAAATGATGATCGAGGGGGTGGTGAAGAAGATGAAGAAGAAGAAGATGAAGAGGGGAAAAGAAAGAAGAAGAACACGAGCAATGGGAGACCGAAGAAGAAAGAGAAAGGAGGAAAGGCCCTCTCTGAAGAAGAAGAAGAGAATGAGGGAGTTGCTAGTGATGAGGGGATGGATGAGAAGTTGAGAAGTCCTAAGAATTATATTCATAAAGTGAAGAAAGTAAAAAGAGAGGACGAGGAGGAAGAAGAAGAAAATGGCGATTTGCTGAAAGGTGCAGGGGAGATGGGGAGAAGAAAGGATGAGGAAGAAGAAGATCTCTTCAAGCAACAAGATCTCTCTCTACCATTACATGACAACCACATACAAAGAGATACAAAGAAATCGTCCGTCTCTTCTTCTTCTTCTTCTAAAAGGCTTGGATCAAACAGCCTCTCTAGTTCTCAAGCCCCCCCCTCGTTGTCTAACAGTAAACCCGTCTCCCTGGAGAAGAAAGAGAGAGAAGAAGAGGAGAATGAAGACAGTAAAGAGTCTTCTTCTTCTTTAGTCTCTCTTACTCTGGAAGGCATTACTCAGACGATTCCAAAGTATAGACGTGAACTTCCCCCTCTTGGGGAAGAACATAAGCCTCTACAAGAAGAAGAAGAGACTTTCCTAAGAAACCATGCTAAGAAGAATCTTCATTCCCCCTCTTCTCCGACACCCCTTTCCTTCCTCTCTCCTTCTTCATCTACATCTTCTCAAGCTACAAAGAAAGGAACTCCGGATGACACGAGAAGAAAAGAAACACCAAGAGGAAAAGATAAAGAAGAAGGGTATCCACAAGTGGATGAAGAGAAGGCCTTTCGTATCTCAGCTAATGCATACAAAGATGATGACGATGGGGATGATGAGAATAGAAAGAGCTTTCTTGGACCCTCTGGGCGAAGAGGAGTAGGAGGAGGAGGAGGTGAAGGAATGGTCCCTGCTGGAGGTCCAGATCAGAAGAAGAAGAAAAGTCTTCTTCTTACTGAAAGCGAAGAGGATAAAAGACACGGGAATTTTCTTGAGAAAGACGATCAGAGACCACAAGAGAAGGAGAAGGAGAGGATGAAGAAATTGATTGAAGGAGAAGAAGATGAAGGGAACCATAGGCAGAATCTCAATCCGAATGGTAAATCTTATCATTCACACGCTTCTCATGTTCAGAATGTGGGAGAAGGAGAAACATCTACAAGAAGACGAGATGACCTAACCACATCGACTTCTCCTCTTCTCTCGAATAGCCTAGAGAAGATAGCTTCTTCTTCTTCCTCTTCTTCTTCAGAAAGAGCTAAGACTGACGGTGTAGGGCATGAGAGTTCTTCTTTAGGAGGAATGAAGAAGATTCATCCAGAGAGAAAGAGTGACGAAGAGAGAAAGAAGAAAGATGACAAGAAGAAATCTCATCTAAAAGGATCGGGAGGAGGAAAGGAAGTTGTCGATTACCTAGCAGATCTAGCACGTCTAAGAGAAATGATCGATAGTGATGACTTTGGAGAAGAAGAAGACGATGAAGAAGAAGAAGAGTCTAGTGCCCTAGATAAACAAGATAGAAAGAGAGAAGAAGAAGAAGACGACGGAGTTATTACGGATGAACCTTACATCTATGATGGAAGCGAGATAGCGAAAGATGATTACTCACCCGTTTCAGGGACCTCCCCTCGAACTTCTCACTCATCAGACATGTCTAGCGAAAGTGGGCTTCGAGATAGCTACTTAAACCCAAGACGATACCCCAATGAAGAAGAGAAAAGACACGATACTAATGCAGGCTCTTCTCTATTGTTATCCTTATCACCTTCTTCTACAAAGAATGATAAGAATTCTGCTGTGCGTTCCTCTACTCCTTCAGCAGGCAGCGGGAGATCTCAGCCTCTGACACACCAAAGTCTCTCAGGATCATCATCCCCCTCGCAACCTACTCTATCTGGCATGTCTGCGATGTCTCCAGGTGTAGAGAAGAGTAAGATGGGTGATAACATGTCGGGATCTTCTTCTCTTTCTCCTTCTCTTTCTCCCCCGTCACTTCTAGATTTCTTTAAAGGATGGTTTTAAGTAGAAAGACAAACAGAAGAAAAAGAAGAGGACTTTTCCTTCTCATCACAAAGGGGATAGTAACAGAGTAGTCGTAGTTGACTACATCGTTAAACAGACAGAATCAAGATAGATAGGTAGAGTAAATGTAGATATGTAGCTTCTCTCGATGGCATGGCACAGCCTACAGTGAGCATAGCGAGTGTAGCGGTGAGGCAGACCGGAGTCAGTCATCACATAGGGTATGTGTATTCTTGTCCGGGGGAAGGGGGAGATGAAGCTCCTCACAGATTGAAAAGGAAGAAGTAGTAAGGGAATAAAGACTTCGGGAAATCGTCCGATACCCAGAGGGTATAGAGGGACAGTAATCTCTCCAAAGGAACACGAGAAGAGGAAGCATCTCTCTGCGGCTGACTTGTGTTCAAACACAATTGTCTCGGATACCAGAAGAACGAGTGAAGAAAGGGCCTAGCAATACCACCGCTACCCCTCCCGCTTGGACCGTTACCACCCTGAGTAGCTATGGATCTACATATCTGAAGAGAGGGGCTTGTTTCCTCTTCTCTTCCCTTCCAGTGCAACGGAAGACCTTAGAAGGGGACACTGTCTTTTCTCCAGCTTTTTTTCACCTTCCTTTTCTTCATGAAGTTTGCTGACAAAGCGGCTGGCTGAATCTATGAGAAGGCTGATGCTTACACATAGGAAATCATGGCATGTATGCACTGTAGTTAGTGGCCGCAGGACAAGCCACGACCTGCTGTTGCGCCACGGTGGTTTCATATGTCATCTATTGATTTTGACCTGATTAGCTAAGAATCACACTTGAGTAGTAGTTGTGGTACTAGTACTAGCTAGCAGTGACAGGAAGGGGCAGCTCTTGAAGGTTCTCATCCGTGTCAGTCGTGGTCAAAGTTGATATAGACTTGCCGTTACTACTTTCCTTGATACCTCACACCCGTACTGCATGGGGTGTTGTTTTATTTCAGAGAGAGCTACCTCATCAGCGTCAGGTACTTTTCATGCGCCTCGTGACCGCACAGTTGAGTTCCCGGAGATCGCTACTTGCTGCAGTAGTTTCGAGCAGAAGAGTGTCCTTTCTTCCCGTATTTGACATGTGTTTGTTGTGCTTCTCCTTAGTTAATTCCCAAGGCATACCTTACTCTAGAAAGGTTTGAGGAAAGTTGCCGCTAGTGCTGCCGCTGCTTTAGCGCAGAGAAGGAGATAGGTAACTGAGTTTGACAATGTGTGGCGAAGAAACAATGCGATGTGGGGGTTGTCTGAGTGGCGGGTTAGGACTCGAACAGTCTTAAGAGTGCGAATAAGGGACCCCGGAATGAATCTTTATCGAACTGAGGAGAGGAAAACAATACCGAGAGACTTCTTAGCGTCTCCCCTCTTTTGCGGTTCAGACTCTTTTGCTCGGGTGTACATGCAGGTTGGAGCTGCCTGTACACTCGAACCCGTTGATGGATTTTTCCCAGCAGGGGGTGTGAATGTGCTTCTTCGCTGTTTGAATTTCTTGGACAGTGCTCACCTTCTCCGATATCATTATCGCAAGTACTGAGGCAAGTTCATGTCAGTCAAAGATTCTTGTGTCTTCCGGGCACACCTCATCGCCGAAACCGCGATTGTTTCCTGCCCTTCTCTAGAACAGGAACGAAGAGGGGTGCATGTATTCAAACTGTTGCATTCCGATTCCTTCGACAGTCCCGATGAGGTGTGCCTCAAAGAAAGCGAAGCAGAGCCTATATGCACACGAGAAATACCGTAGATGATTAAGTCAGGGAAACTATGCAGATACAGATAGAGAGCGGTCTTCTCTCAAAGAAGGGTAAACAGGAAGTGGTTGGTGTGTCTCGCGGGAGCGAAATCGCCACAAGAAACACTTTGTTGGGCTTCCTACTCTCGCTTTTGCCCGAGAATCCAGCTCGATGCGTATAGCTTTTGACTCTATTGTGACGCCTCATCAATGCTTAATCTTACACTGTAAGGAAGCAAGGTGGAAGCGGCCTTCCCTTTCACTACTAAAGACGAACTTGTTGAGAATGAATGGCGCACTAGCTCTTTACCTCTCTTCGTCATTGCTTTTACCGAACAACCGCGATCTATGACGTCCCGGCGGGGGCAACGTTGAGCCAAGCAACGCCAACTGGAAAAAACGCAGGTCCTGCCTACCTTTCTCACTACTCCAGGTGAGTCCTTTCTCTCCGATAAGTCTCTCTTTTGCTTTCTACTCCTTGCCTTTTCCTTGCCTTCTGGTGGAGCCGCTCGCATAATTCCAACACATTCTACAACGTTTCTATGGCGCGACTACCCCTAATCATCTCTTCTCCACTGAAAAAAAACGCGAAAAAGGGCAGACGCACTTTTAGAAACTCAGCAAACGACCAGGACAGCGAACTGTCGACCATCAAGAAGAATATTGACATCTCCCTGCAGAAGGAACCTTCCATCTTTGTGAAAACACTGACCACACACACATCAGGGCCTTTCATTCTCCTCACACAAAACAGAGAAAGCTTCGCGCTGCTGTTTTTTCTCTTGCACACACGTCAGGCTCGAGTACTGAAATAAAACTTGGGAAAAGAAACAGATATGCTGATAAGATTGGTATCAAAGGAAGGAGTTCTATCGGAAAAAAGGAATATCCCAGGTCCTAATCACGAAAGAACCAGGCTTGTCAGACTCATAAGACACATAAACGCACACAGATGGAGACAGCTAGAGAAGACAGTGAGATCTGATAAGACAGTTAGGAGAAGGAAAGATCTATCGGCACAAAGCGTTCTCCGAGCAAGCACGCAACAGACATACTCAAGAATCTTCTTCCTTCGCAAGTCTACAAGAGAAGAGGCAAGGCAACCATTCCCTCCTTCCTTCGGTCTACTTTTATCTATTTCTTCTTCCTTCTTCATCTTTCCGTGCAATCTGAAGAGGTATCGGCCTCTTTTTCTCTAGAGATGCGTCTATTCTCTCTCTCACTCTCTCTTGACGTTTCTTACTTCTTCCTCTCCGCGCGGAGGGGAGCCGAGAAGAACGGACGGGGTGCCAGGAAGGAAGAAGTCCGGGCAGCAGGAGCAGTCGGAGCAGTAGGAGCACGGAGCACACGGGCAGCAGGCGAGTAGAGGTTTCGGCGATATGTCGCTGTGATCTTCCTCGGCGTGCAGCAAAGATAAATCTCTTTTTCTTTTTGATATAAGACATCGAAGTGTTAGTTCGATCTCCTCGGATCTGCTTTTTCTTCTTCTCTTCTGGAAATTAGAATCACATCAACCGCATGCGCAAAAATCTGTTCGGATTGCAGACAGCCCCAGGTCGATTGATCGGTCGATCCTGGGGTTGAGTTGTTTTTGAATTGCTCTTTTCATGGAGAAAAAGACCAAGAAAAAGAAGAAGGAAGAAAAGATGAGTGAATAGGTGGGCGTCCTTTTTTCTCCTTTTCCCTTTCTTCACGAGGAAGGTGTGGTGATTGTCAGCTCTTTCCTCTTTTCTTCCGTTTCTCTCTCCCTTCTGTTCTATTCCTCCTTTCTCACCTTCTCTTCTTTCTCTTTCCTGTCATCATTCTTTTCTTTGAAGGACCCGATAGAAGATGTCTTCTCGGAGACCAGCTATCTGGGCAAGAAGACTCGGATCTGCGTCAGTTTGCGGGTATACCAGTCGGGTTCGCCCCTTCTCGCTCGACTCCTTTTTGAGATACAACACTAGTCTACAACAGTCTTTTCTTCTTTTCTTCTCTTTCTCTTTCTTTCGTTTGATCTCTCTGTCTCTCTTTCTTGGATAGGCTGGAGCTTCTCCGTGTTTGGCATCCCCATCTTCGCTATCAACCACATAGCCGGCTTCCCTCTCTCTCGTTGTTCTCACCTCTTCAACTTTTCTTCTTCTTTCTTTACAAACCCTAAGCAAACACCTAATTACCTTCTTCTACTTGCTCCCTAGAGAAAGATAACAACTGTCATATTGAAGCGATTTTCTGTAGTCTCATCCTCCGCTCTGAATGTTTTCTCTGTCTTCTCTGCATCCTTCTCTGCATCCTTCTCTTTCTTCCTTTCGGTCACCTTCACCCCCACGTGGGAATCAACGGGAGAAAAGAATGAAAAGACCAAAGGAGCAAAGGAAAGGAAAAAGGCTTCTCTGCAATCTCGCTGTCTCCAACACTCTTCTTCTTCTCCTCATCCGATCAAAGTCTTCATCTTGACTCCTCTCTTCCCCACTTCCCAGTAAAGTTGCTCGCCCCTTTTTACAAAGTCTGTAAAGCTTTCTGCAGTTTCTTTGTTTCTTTTAACTGCCTCAGTCGTCTTGGGAATTCTTCTCTTCTTTCTTTTTTTCTTTATCTTTNNCTTCAGTCTACCTATCTATCTATATACCTATCTATCTTCAGTCTATCTATTTATCCTTAATCTATGTTCAATTTATTTACCTACTTATTCACCTATCTACCTATCTATCTATCCTTAATCTATCTATCTATCTGTCTATCTATCTTTAACCTATCTATCTTTAATCTATCTATCTATCTGTCTATCCATCTTTAACCTATCTATCTTCAAGCTATCTATCTATCTATCACTACAGATCTGAGTCTGCAGAATGTCTGTGTATGTGTCTATTTGTATTGACTTTTGTGTAGAGCCTTCACCTGGCCTGCTCCTCCTCCTAATCTTACCTCTTTACAGATGTCTATGCATGCATCTATGGATGATGCAGACCCAAAAGCTTTCGAATTCTTTTCTTCTTCTTCCACCATCTCCCTGTTAGAGAGAGAGAGAGAGGTGTCTCTACACTTGCTTTCTCTAGACGAAGGAAGGCAACGACTTAGATAAGAAGAAGAAAGAAGGCAACCACGAGGAGATTTTCTTCTCCTTCTTTTCAGCTATGCACTTCGAACTCTTGACTTCATAGACAAGCAGAAAGATCACTCGTTCATTCATGCAGGCATAAACTCTCTCTTTCTATCTCTTTTTCTCCTTCTTCTTCTCCTCTCAAAAAGACCACGATGTAGCTAGTCAACACACGTCCCCACAGCCCAAGTCATTAGACCTCCTCCTCCTTCTTCTTCTTCTTCTCTCTCTTTCTTTCTTTCACACCACTGGCTTTTCTTCTTTCTCGCTTTCTCTCTCTCTCATTCCAGTGCCCCTTCCTGCTCTTTCTTTCTATCTTTCTTTTTTTCTTTATCTTTCATGAAGGGACGGATGGTATCTTTATCAGTGGATGGTGGGAGGAGAGAGCATCAACAGACACGAGAAGGACTTTGAGAGAGATGAAGAGAGAGACTGAAAGAGAGAAGGAAAGAGAGACAAATCAACATGAGAGAGAAAGACATGAGGAGCGGAAAAAGAGGAAGAAAGAGAAAAGGGAAGATTTCGCGCACGACTACTTCTCGGTTCCCTTCTCTCTCTCTCTCTACCTCTCTCAGTCTCTCTTTCTCTCTATTTCTGTTAGCTGAAGGAAGGAGGACACGTAGGGAGTAAGGGACTAAGTCATTTCCTTTTCATCGTTCTTCTCTCCCTTCTCTTCGTCTTTCCTTTCTTCTTCTTTCCTTCTTTCTTTCTTTCTTTTCGCCTGTCGCAATGCAGCGCGTTAGGCATTTCATGAGTCAGAAGGTATGGACAGGGCAGGGGACAAGAAGAATCTCTCGCGGTCTCTACCTATTTATCTTCCTCTCTCTTACACTATCCTCATCTTCAGTGTTACTCCTTCTCTTTTCACCTCTTCTTCTTTTTCTCAGTGTTTCTTCGTCAATTCTCACTCTGCTTTCTCTTCCTCTTCTCCTCCTCCCCAGTCTTTCTTCTCTCCCTCCTTTGCGTGTCCCACCTGCAAATGTCTGCTATTCTCTTTATCATCTACGACCAAAGTCAATCGTACACTCCCCCTAGAAAATAAATTCTTTGCAGACGTATCAAGATAACAAGACACAATACAATTCCTCACATTTTCACTTGGGCTCTTTCCTCGTCTTTTTCTTTTGCTTTCTCTTCCCCCGTTGTCGTTCTTCTTCTTCTTCCTCTTGGTAGTCAGTCGTACTCCACTTTACGTACATCCCGCTGGGTAGTTGAGTCTTCTTCATGACTCCTCTGACAGGCTGCTGGTGGATTCAGATGAGCTAGCTGTCTGCATATCTACATCTACTACTACTGCTACTACTGCCATGTCTAAGGACATCGAAGCAGATTGATACATGACGCCCACTCCATTCACAGCCGCTTCTCCACGTATACGCCCGCGTACCTATACTTCTCTATCTATTCGATCTCTCTATCTGTCTGTGTGTTCATACATTGATCTTCAATCTATCTAGCTATCTGCGTAGCTGTTTCTCTGGGCATATGATGAGTATGATGATGTAGGGCTGGCCGTACTAGTACTAATAGTAGTCGTAGTAGTCGTACTAGTACTAGTAGTAGTCGTAGTGATAGTAGTGATAGTTCAGCGCCTGTCGTGTCGTTTATGTGTTTTCTCACGTCATCTGAATGGATCAATTCACGTCACTCATTGTCAACATATCTAGATTCGCCTACATAGACAGACACATCACTGCTGTATAGAGAAAGATTCGAGATAGATACGTCGATAAATAGATGGGGAAGACACAATAGAAGATCGCTAGAATGTTCGATTACTCGTAGATAGGTCGATATCTCTCTCTGGAGGACGTGTATATAGATGTGCCAGTAGATGATGTGTATAATATGTGTATGTCTGTGTGTATGCATATGTATGAATCTTTTTATATGTTAGTTTTCAAGTGTTGGAGGTGGTGGTAGTGGTCGAGGGACATCTCAAAATTCAAGCTCTTCATCTTCCTCTTCCTCTTCTTCGTCTTCTTCCTTCGCTAACGACAAGAATCCTCCTACCACCGTCGGTAATCCTGAGAAGAAAGATGAAGCAAACGCAATCTCGCTATCAGCCTCTTCCTCCTCCTCCTCTTCCTCCTCCTCCTCTTCGTCGTCTTCCCTTCTAGGAGGAATAGGAGATAGGGGCGCAGGACCTTCCGCGAGAGGAGCCTCACTAGCAGCAGATGCAGGTGTTCCTGTTGCCCCTCCGTGTTGTTCTCTTCTCCCTTCGGATTCACCAGGTGTCTATACACCTCAACAGGGGACTCTCCCTACTCCTGCTATGAGTCCTCCAGGGGGAGGAGGAGATGTCAAAGGTCAGCAGACACCCGCTACTACTACTAGTAGTAGTAGGAGAGGAATCGTAGGAGGAGTGCGTGGGTTTCTTGGAGGTGTACGTACACCTCAATGCGGGGACGGAGGAGGGAGGCTAGGCAAAGGAGGGGCGAAAGTCGGGGGAATGAAAGGAGATGGAGAAAGATGGCAACTCGAAGAACAAGCGAAATTTGTATCACGTGTTGAAGTTTTTCTCTCACGGTTTGATAAACTTCTTAACGGTAAGAGAACTTAGGTGTCGAATGAGGGAAAGAAATGAAGAAGAAAAAGAAGAAGATCAATTGAAGAGAGAAAGGAAAAGGAGAAGTTTGTCGACTGAAGATGATCTCCAACACATCCCCTCCAGAGAGTTGAGCACATGTATTTCTCCTCCTCTTATTCCGCCCCGGTCTCTTCTGATCTTCTTCTTTTTGATATGAGCCTATATCTTCTTGTTTCTTTCTATCTACTAAGTACATACACTCATGTTCTCTCTCGGGATCTTTAGGCTGCTCTGTACATCTTCAGCCGCTTCTCTTTGCAACTTCATAAACTTCCAGCCATGGTCTTAAACCTTCTCTCTCTATGTGCATGCGATGGATGGGTGGATGACTTACACTATGAAGCGATGAAAAAGTCCTTGCATGCATGCAATCCCTCACTCAGGTTTATCTCTACCTTTTCCGAGTTAAGGCTCATCTGTGTGGTTTCATTGCTCCCTCTGTAATTAAGTTACCATTCACTCTCCCCGAAGAGGGGGGTGAAATACATGCCATGAGAGTGTTTACAGGCTGCTCTGTACATACACACACATCTGCACGTATATCTGTGTGGTTTTCTGTCCTAGTGACGCCATATCAGATCTTCGACAACGTCTCTATACGTGTATACCTACTATATATATATATATCTGGAACGAACTTTATGAGTATATAAGTATCTATATATGTGTATACGCATGCATTGCTTGTCTCAGAGAAAGAGACAGACCTCTAGAAACATGATGACCTTCGATATATGTGCGTCTGATGGTCTTCCCTTCTTTCCTTCCTTGTTTTCTTTCTCTCTCACGTTTTCCCTCTCTGTCGTTCTTTTTGGGGGTTCCTTCTCTGGGCGCTTTAGCGATCTGTATCAATGTATACAACGACTATCTTGCTAAGTTTCTCCTGGCGTGTCTTTCGCCTTTTTCTTCTTTTTCTTCTTCATCTTTTTTGTAGAGTGTGATAGCATGCACCGAGATCTCGGAGACAGCTTAAACTGGTTCTTCAGTCGTAATACGCAATTTCGATCCACCGTATTTGAAGTCGTTGAAGCCCTTGTGAGCCTCTCTCCTTCTCTTTCTCCTTTTCTCACTCTCTTCCACTCTCTCTCTTACTCTTTCTTCTTTCTCTCTTTCTTTCTCCCTCCTTCCTTCTTACATACCGTGTCCTCGTCTTTATGTGAACAAGTAGGACTATGCTACCAATATGTAGATCCTCTGGTGCCTACGCGTGAAACCTCTGGAATATGCATATCTATACATTATCTTCGGGTAAAGAGTTCTAGACACTCTTATATATACATATATGACAGGTATACCTCTACATTTGGGTGTGTACGTGCCCCATGATTCAACGGGGAAAGAGACAATCTTCAGCTCGTGGATAGTCTATCTATCTCTCTCTCTCTATCCTTCTCCTTTGGTAAGCAGAAGATTCGCTCCCTTCGTCTATTCAGACAACGGAGAGAGGGACCCTCCCATGACGTCTCTACATAGATGGAGTTCCATGTATCTCTCTGTTGACTCTGTATAGACGAGATAGATAGATAGATGTCTAAGGAGAATTCTTCATAGGCTCAATCATCTCCGTGTATATAGACGTGTGAAGCCCAGACGTACGTGTGAGAGACAACTCAATGAATAGACGACGCGTCAAGAGTGAAGGTGTTTGAAAAGCTTGATCTTTTCTTCTCTTTTGACCTCTTATCAGACACTCTCTTATAGTTCAAGTGACTGTTTTCTCCTACTTATTCTCTATCTTTCTACTTGCCCTTAGTGGATCTATCTACCTATTTATCTTCGATCCTCCATCACGCTATCTATCTACTGGTTTATCTGTAGAGGTCTATCTGTCTATCTTAGTCCATGAAGCTATCTATTTAATGGTTTCTCTCTCTCTCTTCTGGCGTTTCATTCTAAGTCACTCGTCTCGTCTCTGATTCTTTTCTTACCTTCCTAACATTGTCCCTTCTTTCTTTCTTTCTCTTCATCTTTCCTTCTTTCTTTCTTTCTTTCTCTTTCCAGGCTATCTTTCACGTCATTCGCCTTGAGCTGGTAGGTCTCCTTCTCTCTTCTTCTTCGTCTCCCGCTTATTCTTCTTCTTTCCGTTCACTTCTCTTCATCGCGGACTTCCAAGACTTATGGTATAACAACCCAAGACATCTTTCTCTCTCTTTCTCTTCTTCTGATCTCTTTCTTGTAGTAAAGAACTTCTTCTCTCTATCCTTCTTTCTTCAGCATACACACACATAGATTATTCTTACTACGCTAGAGCGATAGGAATGATTCCTGACGAGACGTAGTATCTATCGTTTCCGGCTCTATTCTTCTTCTTCTTTCCGGTCAGGAGGAGATAGATAGTTCAAAGATAGATAGATTCTAGATAAATAAATAGATAGGTCGTCCACATCAGTGAAGTCTTCCTCGTTTTTCCTCTTTTGCTTTTGACGTGCTTCTCGCTGTCTCTCTCTGTCTCTGTCTCTGTCTCTGTCGCTTTTTAGCAACCTCATCTCGATACAGCCAGACAAGCTGCGACAGATCGCATGCGCCGAATCAAGAGGGCACAGGTAAAAAGAAAGAACGAAATAGATAGATAGATAGATAGGTTGAAGGCAGACTGAAGATGTAGAATCTCCCCGGGTTCTATTTGGGAGAAGAATCGCCTTACGAAGTTTCACTCTTGTCTTTGCCGTTGCGACATCCATCCATACATACATGTCTTTCGTCTCTTTTCTTTTCTTGTTAGGCTTTAGCAAAGGAGAGGAACGAAGCATCTCAGAAGTTTGACCACTATACTAAGGTAGATTCCGTTTATCTTCCTGACGAATTTCTCCTTCTTCTTCTCTCACGACTTGTGTGTTTCTTTCTCTTCTATATTGCATGCATAGCCTCGTCTCTTTCGTTGTGTCAAACAGACAGGAGGTTGACAGATAGGATCCTTTTTCTTGGAGAGGAGGAAGAAGAAAAGAAAGCGGTTGAGAAAGAAAGAAAGAAGATGGAACAGCGTGGCTTTGTCTGCTCTCTCTCTGCAATTGTTTTCTTCGTCTTTTTTCGTTTCTTCTCCAGAGAAGCTCAAGGGAATGCATGCCTATATACACCTGATCTGTCTGTCTCGAAGAGAATAGTATAGAAAGAGAGGTTTCGATAGTTACACAAAGGGATTAGTTCGCTTTCTTCTTTTTCTTTCGTGAGGAAAGTCTTTATGTCGTGCTTGGTTTCTTAGTCTTCCTTTTTGAGAGCTCTCTGCCGTCTTCTACTTCTTCTCTGTAGACTGTTTACCTCGACCTCTTCACGTAGACATTCTCATCTAAACACTACTCACCTCTTATGTACGTCTACCTGTCTGTCTAGATCTTCATCACATAGGGAGCTCAACACATATATATATGTATATGTATATATATGTATATATGCAAATGGTAGTGGTTTCTGTAGGGAGTTCTTTTCTTTCCGGAGGGAGTCTTAGTTGCACGCGATTTTATCTGTATTGATAGAGAGAGAGCGATACGGGAGCTCGTTGTCTGAGGGGCTTCCTATCTCTATATAGAGATTCCAAGTATTGTGTGTGTCTTCTCTCCTATTCTTAGAGATGACAAGAGTCTCTCTTCTTTCTTTTCTTCAAAACAAGGAGAATACCTTCCCTTTTCTCCTTACCCTCTCCATATAGACTTCTTCTTCATATCTTAGGAAGCTACATTTGGCTCAGGTGTACGTACACCCTATGAGATACATGTGTGTATGGATTGTGTTAGAACAAGTCCATGTATTTCAGCACGGAGGAAACCAATCTGCTTCTTTTTTAAACTTGTCTCTCTTTTCTCCTTCTTGTTTCTTTTCTGGGGGTTTCGTCCCTTCAGAAAGTTACTCGCCTGAAGAGCGAATCTGTCGCAGGACAGCCGAAAGCTCAAGAACGTATTACACGGGTAATAGGGAAAGAAGGAACGAAGTCTATTCTATCACTTTCTCTTTAAATACTTTCTTCTTATCATTTCCATTCTACTCTCAAGTCTCCTTCGATCCATCTTCTTCTTTAGCTTCTCTCTCTCCATCTGTGGTCTCGGTTCTTCTATATGAGATGCCCGTCTACTCAGTTGTGGAGCAAGAGGTGTAAAAAGAGAGGTGTATTTGTAGACGCATATATATATACATGTATAAGTGTATATATAGAAGCGTATACACCTTTTCCTAGTAGTATTCTATGTACCCTCTCATACATATATACCTATATTTATATATATAGAGAGAGAGAGTATACATGGATACAGATATTCATAGAAACATATGTATATTGATATATGTCTTTATATGGAGATAGCTAACTGATTAGATGTCTCCTGATTCTTTTCTTTTCTTCTCTTCTTCTTGCCGAACATGGACTTTCATACATGCGTAAGATCATCTGCAACTTTGCTTCTTCAACCAATTGAAAAGACGTCTACTCATTCATCTTTAGCCATATAAGTACGTATATATATATCTATACATGTGTAGTCCGTATCCATACGTGTGTATACATGTATACATCCATATGTATGAGAGAGAGTATATGTGTATGTATCTACACCGGTAATAAGAGACTAAGAGTATGCGAGTGGTTCTTCGTGAATATCTTCTTCTGCCTCTCTATAAGCTCCCTTCTCAGATCTCTCCGGTCTTCTTCCTATATGGTATATCTACCTAAATGTTTCTTTCCTTGTTTTGTTCCTCTTTAGAACGAAGGAAAGCTCCAACGGGCATCTACAGAGTTTTACGTGAAGGAAGCCGCTGCAAGGTAACAAGGAGAGTGACATTTTTCTTCTTGGTCTCTCTCTTTCCATCTCTCTTTCTTTGTGATGCATCATCTCTTCACCCGTAAAATGTCGATGTCCTTCTATTAGATCGCGTCTTTCTCCTGTTGCTTCTTCCGTTGATGAATAGACGTGTATCTTTTCTTTCTTCTTCGTTTTCGGTTGGATCATAACTGCAGTAGCGAGGGAGATAGAACAAAGACAAGGTCTGCCTAAGATTTTTCTCCCTATCACCTCCATGCATGCATAGGATTGATACGTTTCTCTCTTTCTCTTTCTCTCTGTGAGTTCTTTTGTCTTGTGGTGTTCTTTCTTCTTCTTCTTTTGCAAGGAGATCTCTTTCTCGTCATCTCACCCCGACGGCCTTTCTATACGTCGCTGAGTGTGGTTACGTTTATGGTAGGGGGGTGTATGTGTGTATCTTCTTGGCTCGAGGGTGTACAGGCTCTTCTGATACGAAAAAGACCTGTCTCTTTCTATAGAGAGAGCAAGAACAGATAGATATGTAGCACGTATTTATGTGTAAATCTGTCTGTAACGTCACGTCTGTTCAACAGGATGAGAGGAATGCAGATGAATGGATTACAACACTTCCATCGCATCAAAACGAGGAAGAAAGAAAAACAAGATTTCACTATCTTTCTTTCTCTCTTTTTCTTACAGATCTGACGTCCAGGAAGCTCTCATGAGTCGATACACTGCGGGAGCTCAACTTGTTTCCAAGGTA
Source organism: Cystoisospora suis (assembly GCF_002600585.1). NCBI lineage: Eukaryota > Apicomplexa > Conoidasida > Eucoccidiorida > Sarcocystidae > Cystoisospora > Cystoisospora suis. Next base: position 47,204 of record NW_027154954.1, read on the forward strand.
ACAACTACTAGACACCTTCTCAATTCTCTCTCCTATCTCCCCCCCTCTCTCTCCAGATCTATATATCCGTATATATAAGTCTATTCATCTCCTTCCTATATGTGCATATGCATATCTGTCTCTCTCTCTCTCTATATATATATATATGCGATGTACGTGTGTGTATGCATGTATGTATGAGAGAATTCGGTAGTGGCTAGTGTCTCTTGATGTGACCTGCAGGTTTGAATTTGTATGTCGTGCAGTCTTCCTGAAAACTCTTCTGTTGGCCAGCGGAGTCTTTGATGGATTCTTTCTCTCTCTCGAGTGTACAGACGCCTCAACTGCCCCTGTCTGATTTCGTTTGTATACGTAGCAGTCGTAGTCGTTGCCGTGTGCTCTGTCCCGGGGCGTCTGATATAACAAGCCACACGAGGTTTTATTTCTACCTGCAGAGAAGCCCCTCTCTCTCCTGAGCCGTAGAGGCGCGGCACGACTTCACTCTATTAATTGTTTTGCTTCTCTCTCCTTTTCTATCCATCTCTGTCTCGAGCATACCCACTTCTCTACGGAGGTCTCAGAGCCTCGAAGTACGAGGGTCTTTGTATGTATGAAGATGTGTGTATGAGGGTGTCCAGAGATGGAAATCGAGAGGGCAGTTCTGCAGGCAGTTGTACATTCATTGGGTAGACCGATAGAAGAATGAATAAGGGTGAATGGTGAAGTAGGTTGAAGTAAGGAAGAAGGGAAGGAAGCAAATCAATCAACCATCTTCCCGTGTTAGCCTATAGAGAGTCGTGCAGGTAGGTGTCTGTCTCTCTCTCTCTCTCTTTTTGGATGTTCGTTAATTCCATTTTCACGAGTTGTATTATGATTATGTTTTAGCAGGCAGCAGGTAGGTTATATGTCGATCGATCATCTGTAGTACTTCATTTTACATTGGTTCGTCTTCTCCATACCTTTCAATCTCCCGTGTCCTTTCTGGGCTTTTGTATTGCCTTCTTTTCGTCTCCTCTCTTAGGCTGTCGTGTCTCTGTATGCCCGTCTCCCATGTCGATTCGTTGTTTTTCCAGGCTCTTCTTCTTTCACGAGAGCTGTTTACAACAGCCCACGGATGCTTGTCTCGTCTCCCTCCTCTCTTGGGGGCTCTGAGTGCCCCTGTACGGGAAGACGAGACGTCAACAGGAACACGAGGGACACTTAACCCCGCGATGATAGGAGGAGATCCAGCCGATAGTCATAATAAGAGTAGTGCAAGTCCTACTCTTCCGACAGCTACGAGGAGTCAGCCTCGTGATGATAGTTGCAATAAGCCTCCTCTCACGACAGAGATAGCAGTAGCAGGTGTAACAGGAGTATCAGAACCACGAGCGGGAGAAGCGATCCTAGGATCGTCTCCTGTGACTTCGACCGGTCTGTGTCGTGGTGACGCGGGAGGTATGGGAGAGAATAGAAAGACAGGAGATGATACGATGGGACTCCAAACGGCGACATATCCATCGTCATCTTCAGCATGTAGGATAAGAACCCAAGACGGACAGAACACTACAGCTCTATCATCAGAGGCAGCTCACCAACAAGACTTGAACACATCACCTCACCCATACGCAACTCAACCAGCTGCTGCTATCTCTCCTCTGCTGTCCTATCCTGATCGAAATGCTCGCTCAGCAGCCTCCACATCAACTCTTCTTCCCTCCACTGACCCAGGGACAACAACAACAATGATGATGATGAGTGACAGTCATAGGGACAGTGGATTCAATGAGAGTAGTAGGACTAACTATCCTAGTGGTTTCCCATATCAGAACCATACAGCTACAAATCCCCTTTCTGGTGCTTTAGCGGGAGCAGGAGCAGGAGAAGGTCATAGCAGTAGCCACCAGGGGGAGAGAATGACTGTAGAACATTCTCAGGCTCCCCATCCTACTTCTTCAATCGGTCGCGCATCGACTTCTACACCTCCTTTAGGTTCTACCCCTGTCATAGCAAACTCTCAACTTCATTCATCTCTCCTAGGGAGTCAGGGAGCGACCACATTTCAGTCGACGTTACCTCCTCAGACTAGCCAGGGATGGAAGAATGAGGACCGTAACAGTAGTAATCAAGTCCACACGGCTCATGACAGGGGGGCAGGAGCAACGATCACACCCACGGGGGGGGTTCCGACTTCTTTCAGTATGAGTGAAAGAGAAACCAAAAATGCCGATAGAAGCCCAGGTCAAACACCCGAACAGCATCATCAGACACCGGGAGTTGTTTCTCCGGCGACGGCCATGTCAGTAAAGGGAGGAGAGGCTGCTCTCTGTTCACCTCTCAGAGCTCATAGCCTTCCTAGTAGCACGGTTGTAAGTAACAATACTGTAGGTCTGGGGGTTTCGTCTTCGGGATTGTGCGGGGCATCTCCCTGTGACAGTATTCCTTCACGAGTCCCGGTTCGAGATGAATCACATACCAGCAATCAATTACGGGGAAGTAGGCGTTCAGGAACCACTTCTCATGGAGGAGAACGGGGAATTGTTATATCAGCCAGGGCAATGTCTCTTGACATGACGAAACTTCAGAGTAGCTGTAACCTGGCGTCTTCTGAAGCTAGGGGTAATGCGTTTCTAAGGGCAGAGAAAGCAAGCGAGACAGGTATATTCACAGCATCGACTTTCGTCGCTTCTTTTAGTCAGCAAGGAGGCTCAGAATCTCAAGGAGGCATGGTGACAGCCACGGGACCGTGTAATCTCGCGTCTTCAAATGTTATCAAGACCACGACTTACATACATTGTCAGGGAGGCTCCCGTCTCCCTTCTGGTGTATCCACGGAGGAGGAAGCAGCGAGGGGGGGTAATGGAAGTCATCTTCGGAAGAGCAGCAATAGTAGTAGTAGGAGCGAGGCAATAGCTGCAAGAGATACAAGACAGCTTAACTTCAGCGAGAGCTCTCATCAATCATCGGGTGGGCCGAGCGGAGACGATGGAGGTGTAGGAATGACAATAGACCCGCTAGGAGTTTCACAGGGAGGGAATTGTACCAAACCACGGTCCGTTTATAATGTCGCCATGACTGATGCATCATCTGAGGGGACTGAGCACGGTGCATTGCTTTCTGAAGCTCATCATCCTGATCTTCTCAATAGCAATAACAAGTCGTGTTCTGTCCCGCCTTCACAACCCGAGAACAACTCACCGCAGCAAGCAGCAGTACGGGATGAGGGAGGAGGGAAGTGGCAGCTCTGGGGTCGTATGAGAGGTTTGCCGAGGGCAAGCAACCAGAAAGGAGAGATGAGTGATATCAGCGTCAACAGGCGTCGTAGAATGGACTCGAATCAGGATGGCGAGCCGTCATTATTTCCGGTGAAGGCAGCGTGTGATTCCCGTGATGATGTAGCGGGGTGGGAATCGTCAACGTCAGCGCAGGGAGGAGGCGCTGCTGGTGCGAGCCATCGGCAAGCTCTCATGAGCTCCCCTTCACCTGCGAGTCATGACTTCTCAGGAAAGAACGATGAAATGTCTCCCCGTCATAGTAGTAAACAACAGCCGACTGGTCATAAGAGAGTCATGATGAACAAAGATGAAGGTATCAAGAGGTGTGACGATGAATTTGGGAAGTTCTCTGCCGGTCCTATCACTACTACCGGGCCTTGCCACGAAGGGGGACAAGCCGCCCTTGACGAAGATGAGGAGGATCTGATCCAGATGGTTTCCGACCACCGGTACCGGATACGGAGCCAATCTAGAAAAGACACAAAGGTGGGATCAACAACATCTTTAAGACTCGTAAGTGAAAGAGATGGACCTGGTGAAGGGATGATGACAAGAAAGGACGTTCCTGCAAGGACGGGTGTTCCATCATCTTCAGGCGAAGAAAGTCAAAACTCACGCCTTTCTCCATGTAGGTCTGCATCACCTTCATCACAGGAACAACACGCGTCACTATCCTTACAGTCACTCCGTCGTTCCTCCTCGTCTGCCTCTATGAATCCTCTGCTTGACAATGGCACTGCCCCGGGGGGGAGCCTTATCCAGGAGAACAAGCAAGCCTTTCCATCTACTTTTTCTTCCTCAACAGCATGTAGTCGTAACTCACAAAGTAAACGAGGAGGAACGCGATCGCAGCAAGCGCACAAGGAAGAAGGAGAGGAATCGCTCATGCCTGAGCCATCGCCAACGAGTGCTGACACTCAGCCAGGGTTCCACTCTACTCCCTTTCAGCAGTATCTTCACCGTGCACAAAAACAGTCAAGAGGAGGAGAGGAGCCTGATTGCAAAGAAACAGGTTCTAGGCTGACACGTCTCACCATGAAAGTTCGGTCGCCGGGGCAGGAGACAACCACACCGCCAAAAAGAGAGAATCGAAAAACTGAGGTATCTAAACAGCCAGGATGTCTCGTTGCAGATACTAGGAACGAAACATTCTCACCCTACACTAGAGATGATCCTAAGACACCCCCAACCAAGTCTCCTAGGATAATACCTCAACAGTTACCACAACGGACTACTACTCCACATGCAGCAGTGATAGGCTCTCGTAGTGGTAGTGGTAGTTCGTGTGGAAGTGGACAGCACGAGGCTTTTTCGATGAAATCTTACGAACACCAAACCCGTATAGGTACGGGGATGGCGACAACCGACAGCTTTTCGTCTCCTCATGAAGGAAGAGATCGATCTGGTCACAATAGTTACATGTGCTCCATGGTGAAGTTTCCATCTGAAAGCGCTGAGACACCGAGTGAATTAGAACGAGGAGTTGAAGAAGAAAAGCGGGGAGACAGTGGATCAGAATATCTACCTTCTTCGTGGTTATCGAAGAACACAGGTGGCCACAATGCTGGTCGAGACATGATGACAACGGGCTCGATGGATAAAAGTTCGTTTTTCCCATCGTACAAAAAAAGCGAAAAAGCAAAAGCTAAACACCCAGACTTGTTCGATCCTTGCGCTGCTTCATCATCTCCTTTCTCACCGTCACTTCAGCCACCAGCTTTTCCAGAAGGAAGCTCTCCTAATATCCGTCCTCCTACACATGTCGAATCTCATCCACGTGAGCACACTAAACCGTGCAATACAATTGTCTTACCACCACGTCCGCAAGCAGGAAGTACCAGTAGCGGAGTGAAAGGGAGAGTCGGCGGGGGAGACCCGACTGGAGAATCATCTCCATCTGCATCATCCACTTCATCTTGTTCTCTCCCTTCACAGGAGAACGATCCTGTGCTTTCCTCTGGTTCTTCATCGTATACAAGTTTCCCGTCCTCATCATCATCATCGTCTTCGAATTATTCGTCTAGCAGATCTACTCCATCAACTTCACCTCCCGGCGGGGGTCGTAGTAATGTGTCATCATCCTCGTCGTCTTCATCGGGTAGTTGCTTTGCAGACGTGAAGAATACGCCTACACAGAAAGCAGCACCACCTCACGCTCTTCTCCGTGCACCCTTACAACAACATTGCGTAGGAGGAGGAGGAGAAGGAGCAGCGCGAGATGGAAGGGGAGCAACTGTTGTCAGTCAGATCAATAGTACCGCAAGTCATAGCGGTAGTTCTACGGGCACTACGCTTGGACAGTACCGAACAACTTCTTCAAGGAATCAGCACTTTACGCGTCAAGGCGATTCTTTCAGTGGACACGAAAAGATGTTTCTTAGTAACCATGATAACAGTCGTAATAGCGCTCGAAACCGTGATAGTCCAGAAGAAGGAGGAGGAGGTATCACAGACCGGCTGGTCTCGAGTCAAGACGACGGTTCACGTCACCGAGGAAGCGATAACTTCTTTCCATATCAACCTACAACACCGGGACCATCAGATGAGAAGCTCTCACACACTACCGGTAATACTACACCATCATTATCGCATACAGCATGGAAAGATAAACACAATCCATGGCAGAGAAATGGAGTAAGCCAACAGTCAGAAGCGATCCTGAAGAAACCTGACGGGGTAAGAGAGGATCCCCATTCGTCTTCAAGAACGACTACAAATACCGCTAGATCTCTCCATTCTTCTTTTTCATTGAGTGTCAGTGACAAAAGTGCAACGACCTCAAAGGCGCTAGGACCGACAATGGTAAGGTTTAATAGCAGCGGGAATCTCAGCTCAACAGCTGATAGTCTAAAGAAGGCTGGCGTGACGGGACAAGAGGCAGGAGGTACCGGAGAATTCCATGCAGGTAAAAGAACGACACCCTCGTCTAGTGTTACTGGTGGAAAACAGGAGGAGGATGAAAGGCATCAGCATCTTCCTCATCTTAAGTGCCGTCCGTCAACACCTAAGATGAGAGAAACAAACATTCCCGTATTTCCCTCCGCAACGCCTCGGCTGTCTTTGCCACCCCAGGAAGAAAACGAGACAGGTGGACGATTGAGAGGGGTTGAAGAAGATACAGAAGAGGATGAGGCAGATGTAAAACACGTCAGCGGCCATACGATAGAACCAGAGAGATCACGGAGAAGACGAGGGAGTCGGGAATCGAAAGAAGGAGAGTATGGAGTCAAGACACGACTAAGAAAGGGAAGGATAGACTCTCAAGGAAAGAAAACAATGGGGGACATGCGTCACGGTGAGCCGGCAATAGGAAGCCGTAGGATATCATTCAACGAGGGGAGTGAAGATGACACGAGCAACGATGACGAGGCGTGGAGAGAAAGAAACGAAGGGACCCACGCGCCTACTTCACCCCGTAACGGGCAGGGAGAGGCAATAGTAGGACGCCATCGCCCCCGAGCCTCCTCCCATAAGACAAAGAAAGAAGAAGATGAAAAAAAGCGACTCCACAGGGTCTCATTTGCTTCGTTCGAAAGCAGCGATAGTACCGATTCCAGACGAGGACATCACTGTCCAAGCAATAAATTCACCAACGACCAGCGCTTTCAGAAAAACAAAAAGAAAGGTAAGGATGAGGATGATGTGTGGAGAGGGAATAAAGATGATGAAGAGAATGAAGAAGAAGAAGAAGGTGAAGAAGACAGGCAGAGAAGAATGACGACGGAGAAGAGTAAAGGAACCGAAAATGAAGGAAGCGGGATATGGAGAAATGACAGAGAGAGCGACTCCTTGTTATGGCAAGTCTATGCTGAAAGAAGAGCCTAATAATCAGACGGCTTTTCTCGCGCTTCCCCTCTGACTTTCTTTTCCTTCTCCTGTGTTCTCTTATTCTCTTCATGTTTCGGCTGGGCGTTCTGCTCTCTCAGCTCTCTGGGCTTTGCAGGATATGTACCTTGACAGCCTCGGATCACTAGACTAGCTAGCTCGGACAGCAGAAGAAAGAGTTCATTAGCACAGTATGGCGTTGAGAGTGCGGGAAGAAGATGTAACAACGGAGTCAGTAGGATGCTCCGAAGGATGTTAAGCTTACGTTGCGTTACAGGAAAGGAGACGAAGAAAAAACGAACAGCGGAGTGTCTTGGCATACGCAACTCGCGCATCTGGTTAGGGACACAATACGGTTTCCCGCAAAACAGGAGTCACTGAAGATAGCCTACGTGATGTGCGCTTGTAGGAAGCGGTTCTGGGGAAGTACTCTCGACTGCGAAACGATCTACATGCATATTGGTCATCTCGACGAGTTTGCGAGGGCGCAGCTGTTTTTTACTACTTTTCCCAAGCGACTCCCATCAAGACCGGCAAAAGCCCAGTTCTACCCCCGCTACAGAAGCTGGAGGTATGGCACGCTTTCCAGGCTACATGAGAAGTACACATTCTGGACACGGTGCACCTACACATCCGACCCTCAGTAGGCGACTAGACTAAACATAGACCGTTCATTGCGAGTGAGGACTGATATGGAATGAACAAGAAAACTCGGTCAGAATCACCCTCGCTTCACGAGCAGTTCAGTCTCTCTTCGAAACAGAAGTCAACTGCTTTTGTTTATTCCTTCTTGATTGAACAAGGGATCAGAGCGCCGCCAGTCTGCTCTCTGAAAACGACCCTTCTCGGCAACTGGCAAGAGACCTTGCAGATACGCTGCACAAGTTTGCAGTACTGCATACTCCTGTACCTCCGTCAAGGAGTGCATACACCTGGTGCATTGACACGCAGGTGTACGTACGCCTAGTGCCTCAGCAAGGAGGTGTACATACACCTAG
>NW_027154954.1:55613-55779 GCF_002600585.1 Cystoisospora suis
CCTATCACGTCGATTGCCGGTATTATGTGTGAAATGTCTTAAACTACCGTTCCTTTCATCAACAGCCTATTCAACTTCCACCACCCCGTTGCCACGTTCTCGGCTCTACTTCCTCACATGTGGTGTATGTGCGAGGGGACAGAGCGGGTAGATCCCTCCCCCCCCC
>NW_027154955.1:0-370 GCF_002600585.1 Cystoisospora suis
CAGCAACTTCCCGGGTAAACAGGGTTTAGCCTTTTCTTCGGATGCACTTCTCTTCTCGCCTAACTTTATTTCTTTAGGTAGATTGCACGAGTGCCCATACCCATCTATGTCTAGTTTGTAAGTCCTCTTCCCCCCGAAGCATATACACCTTCCGCCATCGTCTAGTTCGCGGAAGTCCCTATCCGTGCATTCCTCTCACTGTGGTGTGTGTACACTATGAGGGCTGTTCACTCGTCCCCTCTTTGATAACGATCAAAGAGGGGAAGAGTGAACAGCCCACCCCTCCCACGCGGGAGGTGTTTACCCCGGAGACTGGGCCTTCGGCAAACGGGGCTTCAGTCACATGATGTCTGTACCATTTCATCTCTTC
>NW_027154955.1:477-23048 GCF_002600585.1 Cystoisospora suis
CTAATCCCATTGGGGCAGCAGCCCTACCTCAGGGGCAGGACGAGGCGTTCCTGTGGGGCGAGGTGTCTCCTTAGTCGCCCCCATGGGAGGAGGAGCTCCTCCCCCAGGTATGGCTGCTGCCCCAATGGGATTAGCTGGACCTGTAAGAGGTGTAGGAGGCCCTGCACCTCAACAGATGATGGGAGGTCCCCCTCCCTCTCTTCTCCAAGCCCCTCCCAACGCGGCTCCGGGCCTTATGGGAGGAGCCCCAGGTGGGGGGCCAGGAGGAAGAGGTGCAGGAGGTATGGGTGGGATGCCCCCACCTGGAATGATGGGACCTCCTCCAATGGGGGGATTGCGTCCTCCTCCTATGGGGGGGATGCCGCCTCAGTAAAGAAACCATCGATTGGTCTACTCTTCGCAACATAAAGATGTATAGATCTGGCTCTTCTGTGCTCAACATGGGAAAAACACCACCCCGTGGTGTGGAACGGGGTGGATGTACAGTTAGAGTGACATAGTAACACTATGGTTGGCTCGCGGGGGAGGGAGGAAGAAAGAGGGAAAAGGGCTGATGGAGTGAGTGTAGAAGAGGGGAAGAGAGCGGCTGTGAGGGAGAAGCTGACAGCGCATGTATGTATATGTGAATCGAATCTGAGGAATCCAGTATATATATATGTACTACGATCATACAGTGCGGCCGTAAGGGGAGGAAGGGGGGGTGAATGTTGAAGAGATGACTGGACAAATTGACCGGTGCGTAAATAACTTGCGGGGGGCAGAAGCATACGCGTAGAACTTCATTTCTCCTGAGGAATCAACCTTCTTGCACCCTCACACCACTTCTCTTAGTTGCCAAGCCAAGGCACCTCTTCTTTGTTAGAGCAAAAGAAGATTCAGGAGATGTGCTTGACCATACTCTTTCCCCTGGTTCTGCGAAATGTCTATCAAAGATTCCTGTTTTGATCTGAAAAGAAGGTCCTCAGCGCCTTCCTTCTCTTCAGATTTGAAAAGAAGTGAGCAAGCATGGCAAAGATATACGCCACTTACCAGATATACTACGCGTCTCCTCAGTGTCTACCGAAGGATGGATGGAACGGGAGGCGCCTCCGGTGTACATACAGTTCAATCAATGTCGTGCTTCGAGATGTGAGATTATCGTTGTCATTTGGAATACACCACAGAGATTCTCTCTCTTTTCATTCACGTCTTTCAATAACTCACTGTGGAGGGAAAAAGCTACTCAAGAGATCTGATCTATAATTTCTCGCTAACTGAGGCTACCTGAACACCACTATGAATCTTCTTCCTTCTTGTCTTGTCGGTAAGCGGCGGATGCCTTGCTCCCCTCCCCCAATCCTTCTTCTCACTGCCGTCGTTGTCGATTTTCCCTCTCCTATCCCCTCGAGGAAAGTCGTGAACGGCTGTGCGTGAGAAAGATTTTTTTTCTCTATCATCTCCAGTCAGGAGGAGCATCTGACCCTATCGATTCGTTCGTTCGTCATGTGCGCCAGTTGTATCAAACTCTTCCTTTCTTGTCATAAACAAAAAGACACTGAGAACGTTGAAAGGAGTCTGAAGTTTAAGGGAGGAGATAAAAGAGAAGATGAATGCACAAGAGGCAACTTGTTTTCCAAGGATGTCATGCTTTCCTTTCTTACCGGTGCACATACAGACTGAAAGGCTCACCGCCTACACGGAAGGAAGAGACCGACGGAATGGATTCAATAGGACCGACGTGAGAGAAGCAGTCCCGGTAGAGACGTAGAGATACCCAGTGTTTATTGCTCCGTGCATTAGTCTCTTTGCTCAGATCGATATGTACTGCGATAGATAGACCATGGGGGAGAACAGTACATAGATGTATCTGTTTTGCCGCATGTGGAGCCCCGGCGACCGAGAAAGGTTCATCTATTTTGAGCGGTACAAAGATTAGTTGGTAGTGCGCAAGTGGATGAGGCTACTTTGCTTTTCGGCGGCGATAACTAAAAAGGTGGAAAAGACATGCACTGATAGACTGAAATGTGTCACCCCTCTTGGGAACGAGTCGGCCCTCGGTTGCAGAAAGAAAGTTTGACTGAGCAGTCTTCAGCCTGTGGCATCGGTATTCGTGAATGAAATTTCTCTCCCGTCATGTATGTGAACAAGAAAGGAGGGTTTTGTAGGTATGTATGTAGATACCTGTTCGACTCTGATTAGCTTCATGGGGAGACAAGATTCACGCCCGCCTCAGGTTCGATTCTCGTTCTACCCCACGGGCGGGCGAGCCTATCTACGGAGAATACATCCACTTACACTGGAGAACTCCTAGCCTTTGATTCCGGAATGAACTCAAACATACGTCGTGCTCCCTCATGTCAATGTATCTCTATCTAGGTTATCAAGTCTGATACATACGAGCTCATCACCTCCTACCTCTCGGTATATGTGTACATGAATATATGGGTAAGCAAGTCAGCTGTCTTGTGGTGGCAGAATAGCTGCGGCTGAAGCAAGTGAGATCGTGTCTGGTCTGATGGAGGGGCGGTTCTTCTGCTTCGTCGTGTAAGCCAGACAAGAGGAGACAGCCAGAGAGAAGCGAACAAGAGACGTCATGCTAGGGAGAAGGTAGAGACAAAAGTGACGACGCGGAACAGCTGTCAATCTATTTCTATTCAAAAGTGTATGAGATGTCCGTCTTCACAGAAGACAGAGAAAAATGGTTTCCGAGGAGCCCCACAAAACAGGTACACCAAATTGGTTTCGTAGATCATAGAAATAACGCCTCAGTCAATTATGTACATGTGCGTGGCATACAGACGAAGTACGTACATACGCGTCAATGGATGTAGACAATATGTAGATTGCATGCAGACAGGAGACTATGAATACTAAGAAAGAGCTCTAACGCATTTCTATCTGCTGTGGTGCTCTTTCTCATACAAAAAGATGTTTCTACATCCTTCAGAACGGCGAGGTATTCTTCACACCTTGGGTGTATGTACACCTGGTCTGATGGGTTCACCACCACCACCATTCACTCTCCTCGTTTCGTCTCTTTCTCTTAGTGAACTCTACTATTGTCATTCACATCAACCTACAACCATCGGCGCTGGGTAGAATCTTTCCTTCTTTAAGAAAACTAACCCTCAGTCTTCTCACTCACTCTATCTTTTTCGTGTATACAAACAATGTACGGACAGACAGACGTATGCATCTCTGTACGGATGTTAGTACGTGTGATATATGGATACTATGTGTACATCCCCTATAGCTCCCCGTAAAGATGCTAACAATACATGCGTAAGTCAAGAGGTAGATAGGTATCTCTCCCCGGTATTCTTTCTGAGGTAAGAATGATGAACAAGAAGATGCTAAGATTGTTTCTGTTTCAAAGTGCTCTTGAGAAACAAACTGCGAAAGAGAAGAATGAAAGAAATCGCTCTTCTTCGAAAAAAGAGAGAAGTATTCTTCTTTAGAAACTTTCAAGGGTGAGTGAGGAGAAGAAAAGTGAAGAAAAGCCTCAAAGTCTTCTTAGTCTGCATGCGATGACAAGGACTAACAGAGATTCAATCACCTTACACAACTTCAAGACGAAGAATTTCTTCACCTCTCTCTACGCTCTATGCTGCTGCTGTCCCCTTGAATCTCTTACACATATACATACATACAGATGTATATATAAATCTCTATATATACATATATGACACAGACAATGCATACACATATGTATCTCAGCTGTATCACGATGAAGTCGTGTTGTATTTGTATCGACGTATGTCTGTTGCAGAAAATGCTTAGAAGAAACACACGAGGTTGGCACATACCTACCCGCTGTTATACACAAGCAAATTTCTAGACATACTTCCCCCCTGCAGCTACATAACCCATCTCTCTCTCTCTCTCTCTATATATATATATATTTATAGATGGGTCATATATATGAAGCTACACACACATCACCGACATAGCATATGACATATGTATAGATTCGTGTATGGACTGGCTTGCTTCTTTATATGTTTTGCAGATAGGAGTGGAGGTGGAGAGAAGTATGGATGAGTGCAGGTGAGGGGCATGTGAAATATCCTTTTGAGAACGTGCTGAAGAATGAAAGACGTGACTGTGAGAAGAAGAAGAGAGAGAGAAAAAGAAGTGACTTCTTGCGATATTCCTTCAAGCAGTTGTGATGATAAGGAAGACGAGAAGAACCGCAAGAAAGATCGCTGTAAGAAGAAGACATGTCGTGGATTGTCTATCTATAATCTGTTTGAGAATCTTCTTGTTCTTTTCAAGAGCTGTCTGAGTTAAATCGACTTCTTCATCTAATTCATTTAACAACTTGCGGTGTACATCCACCTCATCCCCCACAGAATACCCTATATTCTTCAAGTTACTCACAGTCCCTTCTAGAAAACTAAGTTGTTCATCTTGTAGAGATAGCAAAACATCTGCATCTTTCTCTAATAGCACTCTCTTTGATCCCAGACGACCAGCACCGTCACCTTCTTCTCCTCCTTGTGTATGTACACCCGAGCCGCCTATTCCTATTCCTGCCTTTATGAAAAGAAGAAGAAAGAATACAGAAGAGAAAATGAGAAGCGAGTGGCGAAGAAAGAAATGGAGAAGGAAAGGATGAAAAAGAAAAGCACAAAAACGAAAAGAAAGAAACAGAACAAAGTGGTTTGTCTTCATGAATGAACGCGTCTGCTTTCGAGGCCATTAGAATTCTCGATGTTGCGTCGCTCATTGTGCTCTTCTCTACAGACGAAGGCCTCGTCATTCATTGACGTCAGGGGTGTATAGACAGAAAGAAAAAAGAGAACAGAGAGCGAGAGAAAAAGTTAAACGTGTGCATGCATATGCAATGAAACCTCAATGTTCACATATGTGAAGAAATACACCACATACCTTCGCGACCGTGCTCCCGTGAATTTTCTCTACCTAGACACATACACAGAAGAACGTATTGGCGTTCTTTCTGGATAGGACGGAAGTATTCTTTTTCACTTGCTATACAAGAGAAGAAAAATCTTGAAGAAAGAGAAGAGGATACCGACGCTTTCAAGTCCCGAACTTCTTGTTTCTCCTACTTTCATCCAGGCACACAATGCTCTTCCCTGTCACCATTCCTTTCGCCAGACACACACATATCTATACGTTTGTAGGCAAGACTATCTTGCTCTGCTCCTGTCTGTCTTTCTTTCTTTCTTTCTACCTATTTGTATGGAAGCAAGAGGGCAACATTTCAATCAGAAGAGAGAGGAGAAAAGAAAAAGATGATCATGAGAATAAACCAAGAAGACGTAAGAGAGATTACCGTATTAGATTGGTCTGAGAAGTAAGTTGAGTGAGTTCTATCAAAGGCATGTTTAAGCTGTTCTTTCTGCGACATCATTCGGCTGAGAAATTCACGTCTTTTCCTCCATTCGTCAGAGGAAATCTCTTGACCTCCATTCTCTCTCTTCTGCAGCTCAAGGGAATGCTCCAGTTGATCGAGCTCCTACAAAGAATAGACACGAGAACAACACACCACAAGATGACATGTACATCTACATAGAGACACGCATACACATTTCCATACTTCACACACCCTCCGGATATATGCACATACATACAACACGTAGATGGACGCTATTGATGAAAGTATGCACATATCTATGTATCTATCTATCTTTAATAATCTATCTTTAATCTATCTGTATGAAAATATGTGTATGAGTGTCTGCAGATATATGGTTAGAAGTCGTGAACAAAGAGAGGATATTCATGGCAAGCCGGACGCCTTTTCGCAAGACACAGAGGATAGTTGAACAGGCAGAGACACACTCAATTATACATACATATGACATACACCTTCCTCCATAAAGAATTATATGCACACCACCAATATACATATCTGCGTAGACCAAGAGATATTTGCATATCAGCATGAAGAGTATGTGTGGAAAGATTTGGAGAAATGAAAGACGGGTCGCTGCTGTGACTGTAACATAGAAAATACAGCTTAGGTTGTCACACAGAGAGAGAGAGAGAAGAGAGCTACATGGAGGAGAGAAGTCATTCATTCTCTTTTTCGTAAAGACAGAAGAAAGAACTTCCCTAGCGACCTTACTTGAGTAAACTGAAGAAGTTTTCCTCTAAGAAGAGCGCTTGATCTACCTCCATCGCCACTAGATGAGAGACCCCCATCTGTTGAACTCCCGCCGAGGTTTTTCTTGCCACTTGAGGAGAGCAACTTCTTTTCTTTCTGAAGAAGAAGAGAGCGAATCTCCTCTTCTAGATTCTGCACTCTCGCACAATCACGAGACCAGAGATCACCTGCAAAAGATGAGTGCAGCATTGTTGATTGGAGAAATAGAAGAAGAGACAAGAGAGACGGGAGGACGGTGAAAGAAGGAGAGGCGAAGCGAAAGAAGAGAAGAAGAAAAGAAGATAGAAGAAAGACGAAAGGCAAGGTTGGAGAAAGGAGAAGAAAAGAAGAAAGAGAAGAGTCTTCAGGTGGGACAAGAAGAAAGGAAGAATGAAATTTCTAGTACTCAAGAAATATGACGATACAGATAGACAGCTAGATACATAGATGAATAGAAAGATTGACAATGATAGAGATGCCGTCAAGCTTGTCAAGTTTCTTGGGCGTTTCTCGTTGAACAAAATGACTGGCGCAAGAAGACGTTAAGTTGCAAACAAACATAGAAGAGAAAAGAAACCAGAAAGGAGAAGAGCGATGGGAGAAAAGGAAAGGAATCCAGAAAAGACAGTAAAGAGAGTAGACCCTTCTATTTGTTCCAAAGGTGCTAACGGCAATGACAAAGTTAGTTCGTGCTTATCTCGTCTTTCTTTCTTCTCCTTCTTCTCTTTCTATCTCCTTCTCTCCATGTTCTCTCAATAGGATCATCCAAATCTCCGATGTAGGTTGGAGAAAGGAAGAAAAACAAGAGAAAGGTGAAGAAAGAAAACACAAGCAGAAGCCCTTTCTGTAGAGGCCGATACAGCTTGAAGTAAAAATGCTAGGGAGATCGTCATCATCCTCTCCGCGTCACCTCCTTGTGGATGTACACGAAAGGAAGACAAGAAGATTCAAGAGTGAGACGAAAGCGAAAAGAGAAGACCCGAAGAACTGCAAGAAGGACAGGGATGATTAATCCAGACGCAGAGCAGGTGAGAAGTAAAGGCAAGAAAGAAGAAAGCCAGGTGAGAAACGGGAGAATTGGAGGGAGAGAGAGGAAATTTGAGGGCCTAGAAACGATGAAACGACGGATGAGAGCGGACCCGGACGACTTTGAAGAAGTCAAAAGAGAAGATGATGAGCTGTCTCCTCATTTGCCTCTACTACGAGAGAAAAGAAGAACGTTTCTGCTTCTCCATGTTTCCGTTTTTTTCTTTTTAAATAGAGAAAGACAGTGAAGAGAGATGCGCAAGAAGTGCCCTGAAGGAAGAGTGTGTTGTTCTCACTTCTCTGACAAGAGAAATCAGCGGAGGGAGAGGCATTTTGATTGAGTCTGTATAGCTGCGTAGACACCCGAATGACAGAGAAAACGTTGCTTCTATCTCTCTCCTCTTCTTACGAGTCAGCTGCACTTCTAAAAGTGTCAGTTAGAACTTCTCTCCATTTTATTCCGAGGAACGGAGAAGTAACGAGTAAGAAGTATGACAAAGGGCAGAAGAAGTCGGACGAGGATCACGCTGCCAATTTGTTGTTGTGTATGGAGACACGAATATGAATTCAGCGTTCCTTCCAATGAGCCAGTAGGCGGATTAAAAGACATAGAGCGCCTGAGAGATTCGCTCTTACATCTCTCTCTTTCTTTAGTTGGCTCTTTAAACTCTTTCGACCCGAGTTAAGAGTCAAGAGAAGTTTCCTGTGACTGGCAGCCTCGAGTCACATGCAATCCCTCCTCTCCCTGCTTTTGAGCTGAAGGTAGACGGCTCTCTGAGCGGACTCTAAAGAAAGATTATCGCCTTGTGACTTTCTCAGTGAATGAGGTAGAATCGAAGACTCTCCCAGTTACCTTACTGAAGAGAGCGAAAAACGACGACACTTGTTGTCTGTGTTGTCTAGTTCAAGAATGATCAAGAGGCGCTATTTGCATTCCGGTAGCAGGTGGATTATCGAGGGTTTCGGGTTTGCTTCGCCTTTCACTTGAAGAATGAGATTTGCAAGCTCCCCATTTAATCCTGCTAAGGGTTTCGAGAAGACCGTCTCGTTCTCATATTCCTCGAGACATTCAAACTCCATCAGAGAGTCTAGGTCTGAGCCCGGGTGTACATACACTCTAAACGAAGCATCGCAGGACACTACAACTTGCTCTCTTTCTTGGTGTATATCACGCGCGGGAGCTCTGTTCAGCTGCTCTCTACGGGCGCATTGATTCAGTTAGTCGAGGTCTCTCCACTTCCTTTAGAACCCGAGTGAAAGCTTCAATCGATGAGTCGTTCAGAGGAGACGACCAAGAGATCGTGACATATCAAAAGACTAGCGTCAGCTCAAGCACCCAGCAAGCTTGACCGGCTCAGCCTCTCATGGTATTCAGGGTTCAAAAACGGTGTGCGTTTACTCTTCCTTCGGGAGAGACAACAAAGGAGCCTACGGTGGAGAAAGCGTGTCTGTATCGAAAAGTTCCTCGTCTTCTCTTACTCCTTCACCAAAAACAGAAATTATCTTAGCACTCCTACCGGTACTCGAGAGAAAGTGATTTCTCTTCACTTTCCTTCCCTGACATGTCGTGCAGAAACGAAACACGAATCGCCGTGTCAGACCCGACTCTTTCTGGCCACATCTTTATTCGTCTCCATGTCACTCCGAACTTCCCAGCTTGAGCCAGGGATCACTACAGAGAAACTTCTTTCTGGTGCGGGGGGCTTGAAAAGCATTGATCCAGACACTGAACAGGTGCCAGGCGAACAGTAACCTTATCAGTGCGTTTCACAGAACGTTCTGGATCAACAAGAGTGTGACAGCCGTGTTAGCTAGGGTAGGAGGAGTTACAGCAGGCAGAGTGTACAACCTCTTTTTTCCCCCTGCTTATGTTTTACTGCCTCTCTATTTCTTTCATTCTTCTGCTCTTCTCCTCTGTCAGTCTCTATCACTATAGGCATCTTCAACCGTCTCTATTATGTGTAAGTTACGTACTTACACTGTACATGGCTACATGTACACCTGCTGGCTATGCACGTGCCTGGCTCGCTCTCCCTATCCAAAGATAACCGGATATAACTCAGTTATGGTTAAGCAATCTTCGGCGTAGCACCCTCCTCTCGCGGAGTCAACACTCTCTTTGGGGCTCACTCCCAAGAAACCCATGCGCTAGGGAAAAACAGAATGCTTTCGACGGAAAGGCTGTCTCCATGGTAAAGATATAAAAGTTACCGAGACGCTTCTCTCCTTCGTCTACATGCGTAATAACAAGTGACTGCTGACAGTGGAACTATATCTCATCTCTTGAAGAATCTTGTACTACCTCCCCGAATACGCGGCAACAGAAACGGAGAGAGACAGGCGCATATAGCATGGCTATGCAGAGAACGCAAAGAACAACATGGGCGAATGTTTGCATAGTCACTTCAAGATTCGGTCAGCGCAGCTCCTTCATCACTACTCTGCTCCCTCGCTCCAAGTTGACCGATTGAAAAACCTTTGGCAGGGGTTCTCGATACCTTTCACTGCTGCAGCCCGGGCGCTTGTCTGACTGCCTGACAGTTTTCTTCTATATTCGAGTTAACGACAGAGAGAGAATTCATAGATTCTTTCTCGTCATTTCCGTCCTTCGCGTCGTGTGCGACTGTGCTTTCGCACTATCAATAGAACCTCTCCAGCCGCTCCAGAAAGATATGTTGTCTTGTTGACAAGTGAAAAGAATGTAGAAAAAAAATTGCTATCCACGGATGGGACAACAGACCTCCGATGTTTTT
The DNA here is from genome assembly GCF_002600585.1 of Cystoisospora suis. NCBI lineage: Eukaryota > Apicomplexa > Conoidasida > Eucoccidiorida > Sarcocystidae > Cystoisospora > Cystoisospora suis. The sequence continues at coordinate 10,348 of NW_027154955.1, forward strand.
CTCTCTCACTTGCTGTAGAGTGTTCCCCTACTTTTCTCTTACCAAAACAAGAAAGCTTGACGAACTGAAAGAAGAACTGTGCTGTCAGGAGAAGGCGTGTATGCCAAGACGGACGTGAGCGAGTAAAGAAGGGCTTAGTTCCTCTATCTCTTGTTTCTCCTGTCAATCAGAGAGAAGACGACGTCCGTCACTCCTTAGATTCCGTTCGTTTCCAGATATTCCTAGGATTCCCGTTGACACCATGAATACTCACAGAGCCCCGGCTTGAGTCCAAAGAGTCCGTAACGCCTAACGGCAACCCAAGAATTGGTGCCATTCCAGACAGCAGGTGTATAAGCAGCTTCTGAGTTATGAGCCACTTGTCAAGTACAAAGTCTTTTCTGGTGTCTTCTTGTTTGTGTTGGGCTGGTTTGGACAGGAAGGGTAGAAATCTCACTATTCTATCAAGAGGCCGAATGTAAGATAAGAACAAAGTTTCCCCTAAGAGCCGTGAGGAATCTTCTAAATAGTCAAAAGGGGGCCTCTTCTCTCCTCTTTCGTGAGTCGACGTGACAGTTGACGTTTCAAGTGGGAGCTTTATAGAAGGGAAATAAACAAACTTTGGCTTTCCCGCTGTAGGTAAAGACGCTGTCAGCAATTACTTTCTCTATATCTACTCATGCCCTTTGACTGCTTGTTTTCCTATTCGTTCTCGGCGATTGGTAAATAACGTGAAGTCCTCACGGAGCTTTCACGTCTCTTCTTGAAATGCCTGTTTGCCTTTCAATTGACTCGTCACATCACGAGCGCCTTACGACCTGCCACCTTGTTGTTCTGGTGTATGTACACCCGGGGAGTAGCAGTCAGTCAATCGCCTGCAGGGAGGAAAGGAGGCGTTTGGCCGACGACGAGTCTTCATCCTTCTACTTTACGCAGATCGAGACTTTCTCTTTGTTGTTGTCGGTGGTCTTCTTTTCTTCGTCGAGAAGTTTTTCTTTTTTTCCTTTACCCTTACCAGACACCTGTACTTCCTTCTCCTCTCGCTCGTCCTCCGCATGTCTTTCACCGACAAAAGTGTGTTCTTCTGCAAGGCTGGACTCCATTCATCTTTCTTCGTCAAGCAAGACCCTTCTTCCCGCGTGTACAGCCACCTCATCACCTAACCTCTCGTCACGCGTTCTATCTCTTCTTGTTCTTGATATGACTGAAGCTCCGACCTTCTACCCCTCTTCTTAGCTCCGTCGAATCCTAACGCTCAACCTTTCCGCCAAGTCTCTCGGCAGTTACTTTCTCACCAAGAACAAGAAGCTTCTTTTTCTCTTCTTTTCTTCAGTAACGTCTTCGTACACCCGAGCTAGCACGCATTCCCTTGTACGTCGTCTTTCTTCTCTCTCCGCAGAAGGCAAGAACGAACTATCCCGCTTTTCACTTCAGTTGTTCTTCTGAAAACAAGTAATTTCTCAATGATACACCATTCTCATCATCTCTCTTCTGTTGACATCTATCTCTTCATCTCTTTCTTCGTTTTCTTATACCCTTGTCTTGTTGTTTCTCCTCCAAAGGGGCTCTTCCCCATTCGTACCTTTCCCTGTATCAACCGATCTACCCGCCTCTTTTCTTCTGTCTTTGTCTCCCCAGCTCCCCTCATATCCCTTCGGTAGCTCCGATCTTCTCGTCTTCCGACTCTCTTATACTGCCAACACGCACTAAGCACAAGACATCTGTTTCTTCTCCTGTTTCTTTCCTTTCTTTCTCTGCGTTCTCTCTCGTTCTTCTCAAAGGGCCTTTCCATCATCACAATGAATTCCTCAGCAGTATGGGGGGGAGACGAGGGCGAAGAGGTCATCGCCACTGCCGAATTGCAGGCTATGAGCGCATCAGACTTAAGGATTAGAACGTCGATGATCGACAGTGAAGTTCGAGTGTTGAAGAGTGAAGTCAATCGACTTCGATTCGAGCTCCACTCCATGCAGGTATGTTACAGTCAATCGGCAAGAAGAAGACGTCCCTTCTTTTCTTCGCATTTCTCTCAAACAAAGTTTCATTCTTTCCTTCTCTCTTTCTCTTTTTTCTTCTCTTCTTCTCTCTATCTTTCTCTACTCTCGAGTCAATGCGAACTTTCCTCCTTTCTTCATCAACTTATCTTTCATCCTTTTCTCTTCTCTTGACTGTCAGTGCCCCCGTGGGATCGTCAAGAAAGAATCTGGATGAACTTCCTCGTTTTTAGTAGTCCCCCTCGACACTTCTTGATAAGAAGGAGAGAAGACAAGCGAGAGTTTGTTTCTAGGTGGGAAGAACAGGCCCTCGAGGGAGGAAGAGGGAGAAGGGCTCTTGACGTATCATTTTGGTTGTTCACTTCTCTAGGAGATTCTCTTTCTCATGCTTTTCTTACGTTTTCTTCTCTCTCTTCTTCTTTTTGCTCGACGTCCGCGTTTTTCTCGGCTCAAGAGCAGATGACTGAGAGAGAAAAGGATAGAGAAAGAAAGAGAAACCACCACAAGAAAGCCTTGGCGAGTTTGTCTTTCTGTCTTTCTTGTCTCCACCGTCTCACACATATGAAGTCTTGCGTATCCTTCCTTGGACGTCATCATCATTCACCTCCCCTGCTGGGCCAATCTTCTGTTCCTCGTTCTCTTCATCTTCGTTTTTCTTCGTCTTTGTGTTTTTCCTTTCTTGGCTATGAAAGTACTTTTCTCTTCTCTCATCCCTGTCTTCTGACCCACCTTCAGTAATGAGAAGAGGAGACTGACATAAGCGTGTTAAAGGCGAGGAGCAAATAGAAGCCAGGGGATATCTATGTAGTAGACATTGGTCTCTCTCTCGCTCTAGCGCTTCTTCTTTTCTTGTTGATGAAAAACGTTCTTCTTTCTCTCCTCGCGCCACCTCGCTGCAAAACGCTCTCCAACTCTCTTTCTATATCTGCTTTCTTCTTCTTCCTCTTCGTTTTCTTCTCTTGTAGAGGGTCGGGCACCCTGCTCTTATCCTCTCGGCCGCTCGCAGTTATCTCGCCTAGATCTGGAAGTGTGTTTCTTGCTCTTTCATGTTGCTTGCTTCTATGACCCTCTACGTTTCTTTTCCATGACGTCTCTCTTTCGCTGGTTTCTCATGACTAGAATCGAAGATCTTCTTCTCCTCTCGTCTTCTCCCTTCAACGAGAAGAGTACTACCTTCAACACCTCCAGCCATCACAGGAAGTTGTTCTCAACAAAAAATGAACACGGCAGGACTTTGTCTGTTTCATTCACTTCTCTCCAGGAGGTCTTTGCTCTTCTCTTCTCTTCTCTTCTCTTCTCTCTTTTGTTTCTTTCCTTCTTTCATTTTGCTTCGCGTCTATCGATCTTCTCTCTTTCTTCTCACTTTCTTTTCTACCCTTTCTATCAGGGGGGGTGTGTTCGGCTGTTCTATTTGACCTCGTTTTGCTTGTCATTTTGCATCAGAGCGTGAGAGATGGAGTTGCCAAGGTGTCTCTCTCTCTCTTTCTCTCTTTCTCTTTCGTTCTCTGTTATGTCGGTAGGAGCGTGTGAAGGATAATCAAGAAAAGATTCGTCTGAACCGACAGCTTCCTTATCTTGTTGCCAATGTCGTTGAGGTGAGAGGGGACCCGCGCCTAATTGCCTCTTTCTTCTTCTTCTCTCCTGTCGTCTCTTTCTCTTTTTTCCTTTTCTCTAGAAACGTTCTCTTTCTTTCTCCTACGCTTTTCTTCTCACACATGCACGGCTATCGCCATATCTCCTGTTCTCTACCTTGCCACCCTAGGGAGAAGAATAAGAGAAGAAGGAAGAGAAGAGAGGGAAAGAGCCTCCTTCTTCTCTTCCATCAAGATGCCAGTAGCCAAAGCCGCAAGGTATATCAGCATGCGTGAAAGAGAAGATTCCCAGGAGTTGTGTCCTTTCTTTCTTTCTTTCTTTGTGTACGAACAAACCTCACGACATCTCAGGACGGTATACATCTCTTTCTTTGCCGCTCTTCTTTCTATAGATCTCTCTTTCTCTCATGCCTGCAAGAAGGAGACTGGGAATTGCAGTCATGTCAGATGTACTTGAGCTAGCTTTATGTTCTTTTCGAGTGTTGTCTTTTTCTTAGTTATTTGACAATGAAGAGGCAGATGATGAAGAGGAGGATGGAGCTGTAGGCGATATCGACGCTCAGAGGAAAGGCAAATGTATGGTCATCAAAACGTCGACTCGACAGGTTCGTCTTCTCTCTTCATTCACTTCTCTTCTTCTTCTTTCTTTCCTTCTGCTTCTTTCTTCTCCTTTTTCTTCTGCCCTTTCGGTGTCTGCTTCTTGTCGTAGTCTTTGAGGGACTGTAGAAATTCTCTCGATCTCTGAAGCGTCAGTATAGGGACAGACTGCTTTCCACTCTCTTCGCCGCCGTTCTTCTCTTGTTCTCTTCCTCGCTCTATTCTTCTCTACGTCAACAGAAGGTCTCGACTTTCTCTCACGCCTCCCTTTGTCTTTCTGTGCTGAGGGTACTTTGATGTTCTACCTCTTCTTCTCTTTCCCTCCCCTCTCTCATACCGATATCTAGCTGCGCTTTTCTCTTTTCTCTGTTCTCTTTTCTATTCCCGTTTTATCTTGTTTTCCTGTAGACAATCTTCCTACCTGTCATAGGACTCGTTGAACCTTCCATCCTTAAGCCTGGAGATCTTGTAAGTCTTCTTCTTCTGCTTGTTCTTCTTTCTCTTCTCTCGGGGCGCTTACTCGTTTATCTTTCTCGGTGCATCTCTCATCTTCAAGAATCTCTTCTTTCCTTCTTCGCTTCTCTTCTTTTCAACTGTATCGATTTCCTCTTTAGTCTCCGTGTCCATGGAGATGCGAAAGGACAGCAGACAGCTTGTCTTCGCTTCTTCAGAGCGGAGAGAGAGAAAGACATTCTTGTGATGCTGTGCTTCTATGCCTGTGCGTGCTTGGTGGAAAGCGTCGAAGGAGGTTCATTCCGTCTCCTCTCTGCTTCTTATAAGGACCTGCACAGGAGAGTGAAGAAGCAAAGGAAGGAAAAGCAGCTTACTGCCACTCTATCTAGTTGTGAGAGTGTCAGATAGAATGCCGTTCCTATAGGAGACGTCTATCTATCTATCTATCTATCTGTAATCTATCTATCTACCTTTAATCTATCTATCTCTCGATTTCTTTGTCTTGTTCTGGGGGGATGAACACCGGTGCCAGGTGGGGGTGAATAAGGACAGCTACCTAGTTCTCGATAAACTTCCCGCGGAGTACGACAGCCGTGTTCGAGCGATGGAAGTCGAGGAGAGACCCCAGGAGGAGTACAATGACGTAGGAGGTCTCGATAAACAAATTCAAGATCTCATTGAAGCTATCGGTACGCACAGGAAGGAACATCAACCGCAAGAAGACCAAGCAATAGAGAAGGACCACGAAGAAACATGCGTGTATACAGTCATACATACACTCGTTCATCCACTCCCCTTCTTCTCATTCAAGAGAAGAAAAATTTGCTGTAGAAAGCATGCACATACGTCTACTCTATATGTGTAGTCAAATACCCATCTAGATTCTCCATATATAAGCACAGATATGTATGGCGTATGTAGTGTAGGTTGCATGACAGGAAGTAGGATAGAGGGAGAAGTGTGTGTTGTTTGAGTAGAGAGAAGGAGAAGAAGAATACGGAGATATGACCTTATCTCTCTCCATCTTCAACGTCATTAATGTATCTATCCTTGTTTTCTCTTCTCGATAGCTCGCCGACTTTTCCCCATTTCCTTTCTCTCTTCAGTTCTCAGGAAGAGACTTCTCTTCTCCTTAACTTTCTTCTTCTTATGTTCGTCTCTTTCTCTCTCTCTTCTCCTTCGGTGAATAATGCAGAAAGACGCTAAGATAGGAAGCTTCTTCCGGTCTTCAGAGGAGTCACAAAGTACATGCAAGAAAGAGAAGAGAGGATGGATCTATAGAGAGGATGACGGAGGCCACCCTCCACGCTTGTTTTCACCTATCGCGCACTGACTTTCCTTTCCTTTGTGTCTTTCTCTTGTTTTCTTGCAGAGAAGTCGAGACAAAGAGCTTCTCCTACAGGCCGGGAAAGTATCTGATCGCTAAGACGGCTGAGGCTGCTGGTACCTGTGTTGGAGATGAGAAGGCCGCGACGAAGGGAAATGAGAGGATGCGAGACCACGAAAAAGAAGAATGACGCTCTATTCTTTCCTCTTCTGTCGGATTCTCCGGATTCTCGTTGGAGTGGGGAGAATTCTCAAATCACTTCTCCAAAGAATGATGAAGGCCCACGAAAAAGAAAAAGAAGAGATCTCTATAACGCATTGAAGAAAGTCTGATGTTGATCTCTGGGGTGTATGTGCAGACACTGGGATTGTGCTGTCTGTCTCTATGTGGGTGAACGAGTAAGAAAAAGGGGAGAGGAGGTGCTTTCAGAAAAAGAGGAAGAATTCACGGCTTCTTTCGAAAGAGAAGAGTAGAATCTGGTGGAGCTTCTTCAAAGGATTCTTTTTTGCTGGTGTAGGGTTTTAGGAGAAAGTCAACAAGACAGAAGATAGGTAGATCATCTTTGCCCAGGTGTGAGTTCGTACATCTCAAACTAGGGTGTATGTACACCTCGTTACAGGTGTAAGTACTACACCTCGGAGCTAAGTGATGACAACTGGTAGCGACAAAAAAAAATCGTTTTATAGGAAAAACAGAGAGATACAATTAATCGAGAATCGAGGGAGTAGAACACAGTCTATTTAACGCATATCTCCCGTTTTCTTTCTCCTTTTCTTCTTTCTGTATTTCTTTCGTTCTCTCCTTTCTTCTACAAGGAAGGTCCCTAAATTTCTTTCCCTCTTCACTCCAACGTTCTCTCATAAGTCTTTCATCTCTCTCTCTCTAGTCAGCGATTCTCCTCAGAGGAGCGATCTCACATCTCTCTATGTTCACATTTTTCCTACCAAATGTCTTCACGACTCCATTCCTGTCTCAAATCGGCAAAGTGGGGGACTATCGGAAAGACAGGAGTTGAAAGAAAGAACAGAAGAAGAGAAACTTGTCTATTCTGCTGCAGAGATTCTCTAGTAGTGGAAAAACCCCTCTACGAGAGGAGATCTTGATGGCGAATTGAGTCAAAAGAAGGTAGTTGAGATGAGGGAGAGAAGATCTAAAGGAAGATCTGATGGAGAGTCCAACGTAAAACTGGTGTTTTCTCTCTGGAAGTGCGATCGATGAGTAGCACAAGAAGAAGAGGATGAAGCAGATGAAGAAAAGGTAAGGAGTGAGAGAGATGCTGCTGGGTCAGGAGCGGCTCGCTGAGGAATACATTACCTTCTACCAATTTCGGCAGATCATCATTTCCTGCTTTCTTCGTGATGAAAAGAAAGTTCCTGTTTCTCTTGTCCGTTCGATCTTAGCGTTTTTCGGTTGGAACTGAACCTATCGAGAGAAATCTCTCTACCTGGGTTTGGGGTGATAGAGAGAAGGAGAACAGAAGAGAGAAAAAGAGAGAGAAGAGAGAGCCTGGGAATAAGCGAGAAAGAGAGAGGTGGGTGTGGAGAGGGGGCTCTTACGGAAGACAAGAAAAGACGGCTGAAACGTTATGTCAACTTTATCAATCTCAAACAAGAGTCTTCTTTTTTATTCAGTCGGCGCTTGGATAGAGACGAAAGTTGAGATAGAGGGAGATCAATCCTTATTAGGAGGTTATTCATGATCAAGTGGAAATATCGTGATAGAGCTACTCTACATCTCTCTCTCTCTGTCTGTCTCTTGCTTGCTTGCTTTGCTGTCAGACTTGCTACAAGGATTGTTTCTTTTCTCTTCCTGAATCTCCCAAAAGCGTCCTTCTTATGAGAGATCCCTAGGAGAGAGATCCGTGAGTAAGAAACAAGAAAGAGAGAAAGTGCACCTTGAGAGGCCGTTTACTTGAGAGAGAAAAGAAGTTTAGCACGGAAAAGAGAGTTGAATTGAAGTTAAAGACAGAGGAAAGAGAAGATCCAGCTTTTTTCTCTTCTTCTTCTTCATTTCTGAGTTTGTCCAAAACTCCAGAAGGTCCTGAGAAAACAGCTGGAGTGTACATCCAGCTGAGAAACTCCGTATACACCTCTGGCTACAGAGAAAAACCGGTTTCTACCAAATTGAGGAGAGCAGGAGAGAAATCGTCGTTTTTTGCAGACATCGGAGGAGAAATACCTCCGTTCTCCTGAGAAACAAACAGCAAGCAGGAAAACTTCCACCGAGGAAAGAAATCCAAGAAAAGAGCGAGAGAGAGTTCTCCGCCCCGCATTCAGTGTCACACCAACAGATCTCCAGTCTCCTTCTCTTTTCTTTCTCGATTTTGACTTTTTGCTTTCTCCCCTGTTGATTTGCTCATCTCTCTATTTCTCATTCTGTTTCTCATTCTTTCTTACTCTTGTTCTCTGGTGCTCTTTTATGCTCCTTCTCTGTGTCTTCTTCTCTTTCACTCTCGACCTCTTAAGAATAGTTAGTTATCTTTCTCGATTTCTGATTCTCTTTCTCTCTCCATTCCCTTTCTCGATCTCGAGTTTCTTTCTGTCTCTTATTCTCCCTTCTTTATCTCTAGCTCTTCCTCTCCTTCCTTCTCTGTCCGATCTCCTACTCTCGGAGTCTTATTCGATCTTGCTCTTTTTCTTACTGTGTCTGTCTCTCCCGCCTCTCTCTTCATCTCTGTCCTCTACTCTCACTATCTCATTTCTTCATCTTCTCTCCCTCACTGTCTCCGTCTTCCGAAATCTCTCGCCTGCTCCTTAGTAAGGATAGAAAACGCTACGAAGAGAAGAGAGCCTCGAACGGCACCTCAGCATCTCAGGGCTTTGAGCTGTCGGGCACCTACAGTAGGCGTACGTGTGATTCTTCTATCAGTTAGAAGGAGGAAGGCTACACATCACTGAGGTTTAGTAGTAGATTAAAAGAGAAAGAAAGAAAAGCACTTCACAAAGGAAAAGAACCAAGATATTCACTTGCGTCTTACACACCTTCTAAACGACGATCATGACACTGTCACGAGAAAAGGCTGGCTTGCATCAATTCCCATTTCTATCCATAGAACAAGCAAAACCTCCTGTTTCTGAAGGAGGTCTCTGCCTCTGTTGTGAGAAGAGACAAACTCAGTCTTTCCGTACTCTAAGAAGAAATCGACCTCTCCTTTTCTCATGAGATAAACTCACCCTATGTTTCTCTACACCGAAGAACAGAAGTTCATACAGAGAGAGATCTTCTACTATCGCACTCTGGTAGTCGTATTGATCTGAATGCCCTCTCTGTCTTGCCCTATCCTTCTTCCTCGTCTTTTCTTTGTTCTCTTCTTACTTTCCCTTCTATGTTTGTGCTTCGACTTCCCCGTGTCAGTCAATCACTTCAAGATCTTGAAGGGATAGAGTACACAGAAAGGAAAAAGTCCGTACAGGGAATAAGGTCGATTCAGAGGAAGAGATAGACTGGTATACATACATGGGTAGATATAGATAGGTAGGGACAGGAAGGCTGCCTAGATAGACAAGGTTTTTCACAGTTAGCGCCAACTCCTCGCCTATCTATCTCTCTACATCAGTCTGTCTGTGGTAAATATTCGGAGAGAAGAAAGAGAAAGAAACGGACGAAAAGATGAAGACTAATCAACGTGACGCGGGGAGAGAAAGAAGGCAGTCGAGTGAGGATACTGTAGAGTCAGAGAGGAAAGCTTTCCTTCTGTGTACATACACCTGAGAGACTCTCCCGGTTTGTTTTTTCTTCTAGTAAAGGCAATGAATAGAGAAAGAGGCGCAGATCATCTTCATCATTCATAATGTCGACTGTATGTGGGTACTCTCTTTACCGTTCCTAACACTTTTTCTCTGTCCTCACATTCGTCCTTTGAAAGAGAGGCCAAAAAAATAACGACGCCAGGCGTGAGCTCCGGTGTATATACACCGGATGACAGTACTCCTTTCATAACAAAGTTCTCTTTCTAAAAAGAAAGAAGACAAGCAGCCCAACTAAGGAAGTGTGTAGTTGTCTCATCGTACTGAAACATATACAAATAACAGAGACAGTAGACAAGTTGAAAGCACGACATATCTCCATATCAAAATATCTCGCGGATTTCGTGTAATCCCGTAAATATAGATCAGTAAGAAGCTCGGAATCTTCCTCTTATTTTCTCGTGACTTGTTCTAACCCTCGGAAACGAAAAGCTACGAAAACTGAGAAATCCCATTCTCTGTTGAAAATACAGAGCGAAGTAGAGTGGCACAAGGGGCACGCCTGCTGTACGTACAGCACAACACTCAACTGTATGTACACCTCAGGCGGACTGCTGTCGATCTGTATTTAGTATGCACATGCCTCCTTTCTACTATTACACTAGACTCTTCTCGGGCATGAGTAACTAGATCTCTGAGAACGTCGATGGAAAGAGAAGAAAACATGATTTATTCTGTCCTAGATTTCAGAGAAAAGACGTCGAAGAAAGACAAGGTATAAAGAATCAAAGATTTCTCTTCCCTATTTCTTCTACCTAACTGAACTGCATTGTTCGGTACTTGAGAAAAAGTCAGTGTCTCTCCCTCTTCACCATCCCCAAGAAGAGACTGAAGATGATCCATCCTTTCTTCTTCTTCTTCTTTTCCTTCCTTTTCTTCTCCAGTACTTGAGAAACGTATCTCTCCCCAATAACGAGAAAAAGTAAGAAGAATCTATCTATCTAGCCTACTGAATCTCTCTCCTTTCGTCGTCTTTCTTCTTCCTTTTCTCGTCCTTTTTTCATTCATTCATATTAGCATTTTATGAGGAGGTGAAAAAGCTTTCCAGAGATCCTTCGAGGTATTCTACATCAAGAAGAAGAAGAGAGTGCTCTTGACCAGCAGAGATACTTCGGATCTTGATCGAGGAGACAGCTCGCCATATATGGAAGTTCTTCAAGAACTTGATTCTCTTCTTCGCGCGACTTCTCAAGTCTTGCTGAGAAGGCAAGATAAGCGCATTGGGAGAGAAGAGTGTCTTCAGCGCTGCCGTGGTCACTGTTGATCTCCCAACTACAGAAGAATTCTGAGATGCTTCGTCGTCGTCGTAAGAAGGAGAGCCGTGACTATCGCCCCCACCACTCTGACGAGCTGTGAACACGGGGGAGAAAGACCTAGCTCCACCAGCGACAGTAGTAGTAGTAGTAGCAGAAGACGAAGAAGAAGGATCTTTCTTTTGTTTTCTATCGCCTGTATGAGGATGACGAGAGTCCACGTGAGAAGGAGGCGAGGGAGAAGAACGATGATGACGTGTTAGGTAGAGATATCTGTCATATTCATCCCCTTCCTGTTTCTTATCAGTTACACCATCTCTTTCTCCTTTTCCATCCCTCTGATAGGACCTTCGAGTTGAACGGTTAAGTGCTTGATCTCCTCCTAAGAAAGATCTCGATTTCGGAGATGTACGCACAACAGAAGAAAGCGCGGCTACTGTCTTAAGACCCATATCTCTCTTATGAATTCGTGAGATTTGAGTATCTTCTTGAAGAACTTGAAGAGAAGGAGAAGTCAATGGAAGATCTGCTTGAAGAAAATCACACCTTGATGCTCGATTCCCAAAAGGATTGTAGCTAGCTGCTCGATAGTCCCCTAACGTATTCTGCTTCGTATCAGATAAGCTTCTTGTCGAATCGATTTGTCTCTCAAAATTCCTTAAAATTCTCTCTGTCGCTGCATGCACGGCAGGGCGATAAGCTGGCGGGTGAGAGGATGGGGTCTGAGACGATATAGAGGAAAAAGAAGATGTCTCCTTCTCGCTCGGTATCGATTTCGACATCTTAGATGAACCGAATGTCTCTTTTTCCTTTCCTGATGAATCTATTGTCTCCTCTTTCTTTCCGGATGAAGCGATTGTGTCTGTTTTCTTTCCTCTACTCGTCTTGTTCTCTTCCTTTTCTTCTTTCTGAGAATTCACTGTTGCGCGTGAAGCCTGTGGTGCAATAGCTGTTGAAAGCGAAGCTATATCATCGTTCCGTGTGGAAGAAAGAAGAAGAGAAGATGATTCAGACGACAGGGATGAAGAAGTATCCCGGCGTCCCTCTACACCGCCTTTACAGAAAAGAGAGTGCTTTTCTCCCTGAGATTCCGTGGTTCTTCCTTCGTCTTCTTCTTCATGAGGATGTTCTTTTTCTTTTTGTCGTGAAAGTAGACTGTCTACATCTGCTGTGTTGGCTCGACTCGTCATTGTACTTGCATGAGGTGTACATACACCGGAGAGGGAGCCCGATCCCCGGTCTGATTGAGTATCGTTGTTATCATCCAGATTCATCGTTTTCTTCTCTTCTTTCTTCATCTCCGTTTCACCTTTATCAAACTCAATGCTACTCCCTGGGGAAGACTCCTGTAGAACGCGTACTTCAACGCCACCTTCCTTTTTCTTCTTCTCCTCTTCTGACTCTTTACTTCCGTCTTCATGCGCGCTTGCAATCGTCTTCCGATCATCACATGTCCCCCCTTCCTTTCGTTCTTCTTCCTTTTCCTCATCTTCATGTTGTAGAGAACCTCTTTTCCTCCGATCAACTTGACATACCTGATCACCTTCTTCATCTTCTTTCTCTCTCTTCTCACTCTCCAGTCTTTCATCGTCACCGTCTTCCCCCCTCATCCCTGTCGTTATTCTATCTCCCGCTCCTAGCTCTTCTTTTTCTTTTTCTTTTTCTTCCTCCTGTCCTGTTGATGTTTTCTTGAACTCTTTCACGAGTTTCTGTAGATCTAACCACTCATCCTTTCCTTGTAGATTTCAAAACGTTCATAA
>NW_027154955.1:23197-23375 GCF_002600585.1 Cystoisospora suis
GAAGAATCGAAGAACGTGAAGAAGGATTGGAGAGATGAATGGAATCGACCAAGTCTTCCAGATTTACACGATGAGGAATAAGAAGAACAGGTTCTTCATCTCTCTCCATGACAGGTAGCTGACTCCCTCGGTTACTACCCCATACATAGAGCTGCAAAGGCATAATAGGTGTCCCTGC
>NW_027154955.1:23417-26967 GCF_002600585.1 Cystoisospora suis
ACGGAGAGTCGGCGAGAACAAGGCGAGGAAGAAGATGAAGATGACGCAGAGGAAGAAGAAGGAATCATCGCAGAAGAAGATAAAGCATTCCCTGTATCCAAGAAGAAGGCTCCAGGAGAGGATGATGGATAAACTGATAAGGATGAGTGCGGCCCGGGAGGGAGATTCTTAACAGGAAGAATAGATGAAGAAGAAACAACACCTTGCGAAGAAGATGAAGACGATGGAAAAGAAGAAATGCCAGCAGGATAAGAAACAGGTAAAGAAGAATGAAGAGAAGAAGACAGAGTGCATTCTTGGTGTGTAGACGACAAAGGGACACTGAGAGTGTGTATCTTCTTCTTGTTCTCTTCTTGACGATCTGTTTGACCTGAAGCAACCTCGTTCCAGATACCTGGTAAAGAAGGATTGGAAGTGCATGCGGACGTTGAAGAAGGAGAAGAGGAAGAAGATGTAAAGGGATGAGGTGTCACAGAAAGAGGTCTAGGCTCTTCATCCTTGTCAAGAGAAGAAGGGAGATGAAGGACAGAGGATTTTGAGAGTACGCTAGGGGAGACAGAGGCTTCCCTAACACTCTCACAGTTGACAAGATTCTTCTCTTCTTCACCCATTCGGGCATTCTGCGACGAAGACGGCACTAGGGGGTGATCAGCTTCATGTCTCAGGCCACAAGAAGAGACACCTTCTTCCTCTTCTTCTTCTTCGTTCTTTTTCTCCTTCTCTTGCTTTTCCTTTCCTTCTTCTTCTTTATCTGAATTTGCCATCTCTTCTCCTGTGTTGTACTTACTACTAAGACCACTACTACTACGGCGACGACTGCTTCCCCTAGCCCTCTGATGAGAGAAAACTCTTTCACTATGAGCAAGTGGATTTCTTTCCTCTTCCTTTTCACGCTTCTTATCTATCCAAAAAGAAGATTGAGGTGAAGAAGGTGCTGGTCCTGGAGGGAGAGGTAACCCCTGTGGATCCTTTGTCTCTCCTTCTTCTTCTTTTTCTCCACGACGATATGATTTCTTAGGATCGCCGCTAGAGAACGAAGAAGTTAAACAGAGAGAAGATTCATCTGCTGTCTCATCAGGAACCTCTCCCTTCTTCTTCTTTTCTTCTTTATGTTCTCTTTTGCCTTCTTTTTCCTCTTTCGTCTTCTTTTTCTTGTCCTTCTTTTTCTGGCTATCCGGACTTGTTATCTCTCCTTTCTCCGTCTTCTTTTTCTTCTCCTCCTCCTCCTTCTGTCTCTCTTCACCCTCTCCTTTCGAACCGTTGACCGTCTTTTTGTTTAGACCACCTCGACTGAGAGACTGATGAGGCTGCCATATCTTTCCCTCCAGTTCTTCGTCCTCTTCCTCGTCTCCTTGACGACCTTCTCTCTCGACTTTATCAACTTCTCTTCTTCCTCTTGTATGAAGTATGGAAGACTCTCTTCCTCTATAGATATCAAGAGACGTCTGAGCGAAGAGAGCTCCTTCGCGAGGGCTAGGAGGAGGCACGGGTTTATCTATAACGAATGACGTTGAATACGAGCCTGATAAAGTAAGAGTGAAATCTCCTCCTAGGGCTATATCATGAATCTGGATGTAACATGGCCGATACGAAGATAACACGAACGGCAGCTGAATGCAAATGACATACACATACAGACAACACACGACGCAAGGACAACTTATGTCGACCTTATATACAACATACATAGACATACACATTCATACATACACGTATACACGCATGCGGTGTTGTACGATGTCCATCAGCCGCCATCGTGTATGGCTTTCGCACATACTAAACTGCCGAGACGATACGAACCCTCACCATTTATACCCATCTATGTCGGCGTCTCCCTCTCCATATATACACAGATATGTATATATATAATATATATAGGGAGAGGGAGAGAGACAGAGCCGTCATAGAGGCATGTATATGTCTTGGAGTAGATCCTTGGGGACAAAGATACTATTGCCCCCTCTTACATTTGTATGGCTACCTATCTCGACGATCTATCCAGAGCTACGGTAGACAGATGTCATCCACCTAAACACATACGCTCGTAGAACTCGTGTCATTATCTATCTATCTAACGAAAGCAAAAATTCATGCATACACACATAGACCACCTCTTTCTTTCTATCTATACAGAGAAGATGTTATGTGAACATCTCTGGATATCATTATGAGGGCAGTCTTACTTCAATAGGACTGTATTGATTCTTGAGGAGGTTACATCCTAGCGCTCCTTCAGTCCCTTTGCCCCACAGATAGAGATGATCGCCGCCTTGGTGTGCTGCGCTTCCTCTCTCAGATCCATACGGTCGACAGAAGGTCTCAGGTAGTCTCCATCTCTTTCTTAACTCCAAATCCGACAGTAACAGCTCATCTGAGAGAAAAGGCGATTCTCAAGACAACGACACAGACATCTACGTAAACTAGCATGAACGCTGGGACGGATGTGTGTACGCATGCAACACGAGTACGTATGAATAAATATCAATATGTATGTATGAATATGTATGACCATGTATGTGTATGTACGTGTAGGTATGTATGTATGAATACGTATGAATATGGATGCATGACTCTGTATGTATGTATGACGATGTATGCATGTAGGTAGACGTCTTACCATCACTCTGAGCTTTGATAGGGGCGGAGGCCTCGTCTTCTCCTCTTGTCCCCTCAAACAGTCTCGCACGGTAACGTTGAGCTGGCGTCATCGCTGACAGTAGCAAAGACCTCCTCATTTCTTGGCTCGATAGAAAGTAATCTAAATCTGAACTTCTTCTTCTCCTGCTACTACTACCACTATTGGCCCCCCCATCGAGTCCACCTGAAACAGTATCTCTTCCTCTTCGCATTTCAAAAGATGAGGGAAACAGACTGCTACCACTGGGATAGCTACCCGACACTCTCTTAGCCCCTTCTTCTCTCCCTGTAATAGACGTCCTCATCCATTTAGAAGAAGATGAGTCCATGAACGGAGAAGAACTGCCATCGCCTTCTTCTCTCCTTTTTCTCTCCTCTTGAGCTGGCCGTCTTTGCCTTTCTACTAGATCTTCTTCTTGTTCTTCTCCTCCTCTCCCCCTTCTTCCTCCTTCTTTCTTCTTTTCTTCTTCTTCGTCTTCTTTACCTAATTCTTTCTCTCCTAATCTTCTTCTACTACTCCCATCATTTCTCTCCTTTTGCACAGGAGAAGGCGACCTCGATGTAGAAGGGGGACGAAGAGGAAAATCTTTAGCACTCGCGGCCATATCATCAGGAGCGGAGACAGAAATAACTAGCGAATCAAGTTCTTCTCCTTCTCCACCCCCCCCGCTTCTTCTTCTTCGATCAGAGAAACTCTTCGATCCTTCATGGTGACCTTCTCCTCCTTCTCCTTGTTCTCTTATACCATGAGACGTATCTTCTCCCTGTTTTTCTCCTTGCTGGGGAGATTGATGACTTGTAGGGAAAGAGTTCTTCGCATGAAAATCCGTGGCTGTCTTCTCTCCCATCAAGAATGACCGACCAAAGCGTGTGTAGTCTCCTACCCCCTGCATTCTCCCCCGACTGAAGCTAC
>NW_027154955.1:27068-27410 GCF_002600585.1 Cystoisospora suis
GGGGGGGGAGGGGTCGTCGTGTCCCTCCTGTCCCACCACCCCCTTGTGGGGAATGAAAGAGAGAGAAGAAGGGGTGTGAAGGATGAGAAGATGAGGAGGCCTTCTGGAGGTCCTCATCATCGTAAGCCGTTGCAGATCTGCGCTTGAGTTCTTCTAGAATTCTTTCTTTTCGGAGAGAGCTATCATTCAACTGGAGCAACTGAAATTCCTCATGAGCTTCCCGACCTAGCCGAGACACTCCAATTGCCGCACAGTGAGAATCTCCACAGACAATGCGAGTCACATGGACACTACAGAGAGCTCGGAGAGGCTGAGGTGTCGTGACAAAGAGAGGCTCGATGG
>NW_027154955.1:27451-31381 GCF_002600585.1 Cystoisospora suis
AAAAGTTTGGAAAGAAGAACAACTTTATTCATGGCTGCAGGGAGAGTCGACCTCTTGAGACTCTCAGGTGGATAAGGGTAGTATCAAGATGTGGGGATGCATCAAGAGGGCGAAAAGACAGGGAGAAGAAAAAGATAGAGATGGAGGGGAGAGAGAGATAGGTGGGAAAGGGAGACATGGATGGGAGAGAGGGAGGGTAGACAGATGGATGCGACGAGGAGAGATAAAGGTGAGAGAGGGGGAGACAGAGGAGGGAAAAAGAGATAGATAGATAGATGGGAGAGAGAGATATAGACGAGAGAGAGAGAAAAGAGAAGAAGTGCATAGGGGAGAGGGGAGACGTTAAAGAATGAAGAAAAGAAGAGGGGATCTTTAGAGATAGACATGAGAACTTGGCAGTTAGCTAGATGTAGAGAAAGAGAGAGCGAGATAATGGAAGAAAGGAAGAGTGATGTCTTTATGAAGAGAAGTGAATGAAGATTGAGGAAGGTAAGTACTGGGGTAGAGACAGCGGAGAAACAGAGAGACAGGGAGACGGCGACGAAGAGGAAGAAAAACAAACAAGGGGGATGAAGAGAGAGGACACGACTGGCGAGACATGTGCAATAAATGCTGAATACATACATATGGCTTGATAGCTAGACACAAGTAGACACAGCCAGTAAAGACACAAACACACATGACTTCAGCTGGTAGTCAACGTAACCGAGCTCAGCATGACAACTGATCGCCCATGCAGACAACTGTTAGCTATCCTAAGACTCGCCCCTTTAACCCGCGCCCTCCTCATGACTCTGAGGTGTCTCATCTGCTTAGATCCAGTTGTGTCTGCGTAGCTTCTCAAAGACTCAAGCAAAGCCAACGAGAGAAATCTTGAAGTCATTCTTTCATAGCTCCATCCCGGACTAAGAAGGTATTGAACTGAAGGACACAGAGAAAACACCATACACCGACACCTGATTCCCGAACAACAACTGGACACAAGTAGACATATAGTAGCTAGCTAGCTAGCTGTCTTCAAGGAAGACTTACGCGCTTCGGTTCCTTTGGACGGCCTAATCCTAATACACCCCACCGGGCTCGTCCCCATCCATAGACTTGACCCTCCTCACTTAAACAGAGACTGTGGTACTTCCCTAGTGCCACCTAGACAGACAAAGTTGAAGATCAAAAAGAGAAGAAAGAGAGAAAGAGAGAAATGAAATGAGATAGACGAGAAGGAAAGACACCGTAAGCGTATCGTTATGAAAAAGACAAGTCGTGATAGAGCATGGGTGACCTACGTACTATGTATACGATCGATAATCCCATAGGAGATATACAAACACATAGGTATGTATATACATGAGGTACGTACACGCAGATGCCTATGTAGTTGCTTCCTCTTACACCATGTTGAACATATTCACGCTCTTGTTTGGAGTTCCCCATGCAGCAGTCTTAGGTATCAACAGAACTACATGCAGATATGGAAATGAGAGATGAGCTGTAGATCGTACACCTCTATCACACCCGATAGAGTACAGACAAGCTCTGTTATCTCTCTCTCTCTTCCTACAGACTTCTTCAAACACTAGGCACATCTATAGGCCCAGCTAGCCCACCCTATACCTGATCAGTCTAAACCATCATAAACCGAACCCTAGTCTTTATGTCCATACATAGATATCCATACATACATACATATACACACGTACGTACATATATATACATATACACATACATGTATATATACATGCGTACATACATATGAGTGTAGTTTTTACCTGAACAATCCCAAGTCCTTTCTGAGGTAACTTAACTCGCCAAGGAAGAAAGACGAACGCATGCTGATCTCCAGACATATCAAGACCACACTGTCCATACTGAAAAAGGAGAAGTTTAACAAGGTGGAAGAAGAAAAACACAGAGAGAAAGAGTGAGAGAAAGATGAAGAAGAAGAAGAGAAGCATGTGGTCATGCCTGCATCTCTATAATAGAAGACGAACTCCATTCCGAAGGACGGACAAGAGAGGAGAAAAAGAAAGTAGCCAGCCACACATACATGCAAAAAGAAAGACATCGAAGAAAAGAACATTTGAAGCAGTGGAACAAAGGGTGGGAGTTCCTGCTATAGACGGTGGTTTATGAACACGCATAAATACGGATGTATGTAGGAATACGTATGAAGACATATGTATGGACATATATGTATGAATGTGTATCTATGAGTATGTATGTGTGTATATGTGCACGTATCGGCAGGCCCATACGGATAGGTGGGTCGATAGAGACATAACGTGGTAGGAAACCAACGGGATGATGACAAGTACGTAGAGCAGAGTCTATATAGATAGATGTATACATAAATTCGTTATATTCGCTGTATTCTATTTCTCTCTCTCTCTCTCCCTCCTCTCTCTCTCCATGTACGTATACCCTCACGAGATAGAGTAAGCAGAGAGTAGATAAGAGAGCATACGCGGAATATACATCCGACCGAACGCGACGGAGGTAGGAGTCACGGTGTAAAGATGACAGTGAATGAAAGACTATCTGTCTATACACATATATATATAGATTGAGGTGTATATACAGTCTAAGCGTTTACAAGGAGTGTACTTACACTGTTATTTCCCCATAGCCAGAGTTGTTCTTTTGCATCAATTAGAGCTGAATGTCTTAAGAGAAAGAAGAGAAAAAGAAAAGAAATAAAGAAAGAAAGGTTTACAGAGTATAAATGGTACATTTTCCAACAAGAGCCTTCTCTAAGTCACCGGCCCGAACACGAGTGCTTTATCTTCCAACGAGCTCTCTCCACATTGTCTGTATGCTACGAGACACGATACACTCAGACATAGACAACAGCTGCAATCGGGGAAGAAGGTGGAGACAGAAACGACTCTCCTACTACACACGAACACTACAGAGAAAAGATACAAGCCACACATACGAATCACATGCAGCATAAGATCAGAAATCTTCTGTATGTCTAGCAAGGAAGAAAAGAATCTACTGTACTAACGTTAGGGGTTACGCTACGTCTCCATATACATTCCTTGTGAAGACGATCATCTACGGCCATGAGAAGCTTCTCTTTATGAGGAGTGGGTCCTCTGGGGTGTACACACACTAGAAATCTTGCTTTATCTACATGTACGCACACATGGATATGAAGGAGGAAGGCTGGTCGTACATAAAACATAGATATGCACCGTCTGTACAAAGGCGAGCCAAGAGAGAAGATGTCATTAGCAGTTATCTATCTATCTATCTTTAATCTATCTGTCCTTGATCTATCTTACATTGACTGGGCAAAACCTTCTGTGATCTTCCTGAGATACAGCAAACAAGTGGAGTCAATATCAACTCTATCTAGACGAGACACATGCGTACATGTATCGATACGAAGAGGACAGACTACAAGAGAGCTAAAGAAAGACAGAGATCACACACCTCATCTCTTCGGTACAGAAGACATATCTCACACGCACTCATACATCTAAAAATATCTGGATCTATCCACCCTGTGAACCTGATAGAGAGAGAAGACACCACCTCCACCATATCCCCCCCGTAGACACACAACACATAGATGAAGCTCTGCCAAGTCTTCTTCTTCTTCTTCTCGTTATCTTCTTCACGATCGTCAACCGACTGTTTGAACCCTCCTCCATATTCATATCATCTTCTCATCTTATCTCGATTCTTCTATTGATCTAAGATGAACTTACTTGAAACCTGCGGCGATGAAGGCGACAGGGGCAGCTATCCGTCTATACTCAGGCCATGAGTAGCTATCATCTAAAGGCATACGACGAGGTCTCCCTAGACACCCGAAGAAAGGAAGCCTTGTATCAGAAGTTATCAAGCCTAGCTGGCCGTCTGCGTTGCTTCCACAAACCCAGAGAGATCCATCTTCACACACACTTTATCTATCTTTAATCTATC
>NW_027154955.1:31476-42516 GCF_002600585.1 Cystoisospora suis
ATCTATCTATCTATCTATATGTGGTACGGAGAGAGGAAGAACGACGGGGAAGCGAGCCGGGAGTTACTGTGAGAGCCTATGAACAATGTAGATCAGTGTTGCACTAGAGCCTCCCACCATATACATATATGTAGACACTATAAATGGATATACGGAGGGAAGTTCTACACAACTCTCTGCATATACAGACATATGAATATGTGTGTATGAAGACACACATGTGTATACAAGAAGATGTATGTATGAATATGTCTATGTATGTACAAATATGTATGTACATAGGCTTACTTATGATGTGTCTCTACGCATGTGTTCGCTCATTCGTTCCTTCTTTCGTCCGTTCTTTCTTTCTTTCTCATTCATATCGTACCTCCTAGAGCGATATCGATGACTTTATGTGATGCGTTATAGCCAAATTCTTGGACCAGCACAGGTTTCCATTCGAAGGCTTTATCAGTCTTCATGCCCGCGGTTCTTCTTCTTCTCCTCTGGAGACTTCCTTGCGTTCCTAGACTTAAAGCTCGGACTGTCACTACACCTCCTTCCCACTTCTTTGACGATGAAGAGGAAGATCTCTTATCGATGATCTTCTTCTTCTTCATAGCCGCCGCATCTTGTTCACCTGCTTTCTTGCTTTTCTTTCCTGAAGAAAACCATGTATGAAAAGACGTGAAGGAGCGTTCAGGCGTTCTTACCCTTTGAGAAGAAGACGAAGAGGAAGAAGTGCACGAGGTGTCACGACAGCCTTGTTTTTCTCTAGGTGTAGAAGATGACTTCGAGTGCGTTGATCTTTCTACGTCCTCCTTTTCTTCTTTCTTTGAGGAAGAACGAGATACTCCAGGTGGAGAAGAAGAGGTAGAAAGATCTCTCCTTCTCGGAGTCCCTCGTTGTGGTGACGACCTTCGAAAAAGCAACAAACGCTTATACCAAGGGACAGAGGAAGGAGGAGATGGTCGGCTTATATTCGGAGAAGAGGCTGTAGGGGAGATACAAGAAGCTTCGTTAGACTTGTTCGGATCCCTGTAAGTAGAAGAAGAGTCTGGATGAGGATGAGAGGGGTGGTGCTCATGAGGGTCGGGAAGATGACTGGAAGGTGGATAGAGAGGATATCTACGATAAGATGGAGTCACTGCATGCGAAGAGGAAGAAGAAGAAGATTCAGAAGATCGTTCGTCAGGATCACTATAATACGATGTCTTGAAAGATAATGTCTTCTTCATACGACGCATTTGGTTTCTTCTTCTTTCTCCTTCTTCTTCCTCTTCTTTGTTCTCTCTTTCTTCTTCACCCTTATCGCGATGAGCTGATGCCTTTTCTATATCTCTCAAGAGACAAGAGAAACCATCTTTACAACTTCTTCTTCTTGTCTCCCCTAGATGAATCTCTTCTTCTTCTCCTCCTCCTCCTTGTCGTTCTTTCCGTCTCATCATACCCTCATCGCCAGCACTCCGGCTTCTTCTTCTTCCTTCTCCTCCTTGTTCTCTTTTCTCCCATCCTTCCTTCTTCTCTTGAAAGGCTTCGCTCTCTTCTTTTCTTTCTTCTTCCTCTCCTTGTCTTCTCTCTCGCTCTACCATATCTCTCTTCTCATCTCTACACTCCCCACTACTATCTCGACGTGAGCTTTCGTCTCTCTTCTTCACCTCCTCAGATCCCCCTGTCTCCTCGTCTTGCTCTCTCCCTTCATCTCCATTCGTTTCTTTTCCTTCGCATTTACCTGTAAGGGAACTTTCACTCTCCTTCTCTCCATACAGCGTCACTTCGTCTTTCTTCTGGAAATAACGCTCTCGTGGCAATCCTCTATACCTAGAGCTAGGAGAAGATGGAGCTGAAACACTTTTCTTCTTCGTCTTCTCCACCCCTATCAAGGAAGTCTCTTCATCATGACTACATGGACTTCCTTCTCTCTTTTCTTCTCCTTCTCCTTCTTCCTCCTCCTCATCGTCATCGTCAAACCCGCCTCTTCCTAGCTGGCCGCATGTATTTCTCCCCCAGAGACAAACATAGCCTCCTTCTAACAGAGCTGCTGAATGATAGCGACCGCAATACACTCGAGAGACATCTCTACGAAGTCGCCAAGAAGAAGAACGAGAAGAGACACCCCCTCCTCCTTGAGCTGATGATACGAACGTTGACGGAGAATTTCCTTCTCTTACAGGAGAGGAAGAAGAAATCTTCTCTTTGCGGCTAGGAGTTCGATGTATAGGAGAAGAAGACGGTCTAGAAGAAGAAGAGAGCTTCAGAGGAGAAGCATGAGGAGTCTGAAAAGACGAAGAATGAACTGAAGAAAAATCAACGACGACCGGCTGATCTCGATGCTTTAGAGGAAACGCCAACTGGCCGTAGGTATTCTTACCTACAGGCAACGCGAAAGAAAAGAAGAGAAAGGATAGGAGAGAAGATATAAAGACAAGAGGGGGGGGAGGGAGGTGAACAAGAGAGATGAAGAGTGTGTAGATCTAGAGAGATCGAGATAGATATACATAGATAGAGAGATGAAGAAATCGATAGACAGATCGACCTATAGATGTATCAATGGAGAGAGATCACGAAGATATTATGATGAGTGTGTAGTGAGGTGACGTATGGAGAGAGAGAGAACAGAGCAAAAAGAGGAAAAAAGAAGATCAGTTGGTATACATGCCATTCAAACAATACAAGAAGAAAGAAGAGAGAGATAAATTACTATACAGAAAAGTCTGCTTCCTCTTCCGTCTTCTCCTCCTTTCTGTCGCCTTCCCTAGAAACGACCTGACATTCATCACCTGTCCCCTTCCTTATTCTCAGTCAGTCCTCTCTAGGAGGCCTGAGCCAAACTACTCCCACACACTCACACTCCTCCTGCACTTCTCTCTCTCTCTCTCTATGTACATAATACAGCGCACATCACCACAGACTTACATGCATGTATATATATATGCACATGCAGATATGACGATCATAAGCGTATATATGTACATATACATATGTACATACAGGTATAAATGTATATACAGGTATGTATGTATGAATAGGTAAATATGTGTATATAGGTAAGCGTATGAATGTAGAGGGAAAGATCTCAGAGAGAGAGGAAGAGATGCAAAGAGGGAGACAGAAGAGAAGAAAAAGAGAAGAGAAAAAACTCGGAAGATAGGAGAGAGACAGACAGAGAAGGAGAGAAAGAAATAGAGAGAGAGGAAAAGAGGGAGAGAGAAGAGAGAGCTCTATCATGCTCCTGTGTGACGGACGCCTTAAGCTTCTTTCTCTCTCTCATTCTCTAAAGAGGAAGAAAAAAGAAGAGCGAAAGAAACAAGGTTGAAATGGGAGAAAGATCGCAGGAGACAGAAAGGCTCTCCCAAATATCGCAGAGAGAAGAAAAACAAGAAGGAGACGGGAGAGAACAAACGTCTCTCTGCCTCTCTCTTGATACATTGGAACAGAACTGCAACTCTCTTTCTTTCTCTTCCTCAGAAAGCCTTTCTTTCTTTCTTTCTATTTCTTACCGAAGGCTAAAACGAGAGTTTTCTTCTTGAGAACACCCGAAGCGAGTGGATTTTTCTGATAGAAGTCACTTGACTTCACAGAAGAGCCTGTCCGTGAGAAGTCTCCGACTATAGGACGAACCCCAGGCGGGAGAGAAGAAGGAGAAGGAGAAGAAGTATGAGAATGCGAGATGGGCTTTCCTTCGTCATCGTCCACATGACCCTCTTCATCTTCTTTCTGTTGTTCCTTTCCTCTCTTCTTTTTGTCCTTTTCCTCCTGCTTTTCTTCTTCAATTACTCCTCCAAGACTGATAGTCCCTGCATGAGGGGAGGTCTTCTCACTCTTGCTGAACTTCCTTGAGAGATAAACGGATCCTTTCTTTCCTTCTTCTCTTCTTCTTCTTTCTTGTTCCTCTTCTTGTGTACCTCTTCTTCCACGAGATAAGAGAAATTCTACCAATTCTGCTAGATCTTCTTCTGAATGAGTTCGCCTACACCTTCCTCTACTCTCTTTGGCTTCTCTCATATGATCTCTTCTCTCAGTCCTATCCTTTCCTTTCCAGACATCCCACGTCACGCCGTCTTCATCCTCGCCGTCTTCTTCTTCTTCGTTTCTCTCTTCTTCTCGCCCTTCTTGCTCTTCTTCCTCTTCGTCAGAGGTGTTGGTAGACTTCTCGGATGAAGAAGAAGAAGATGAGGAGGAGAGAGACGATGCAAGAGAGGAAGAGGGAGAAGAACCTTCGCGTAGTAATGCGAAATCTCTAGGAGCAGGACAAGAGGAAGCCCGTCTGAAGAAGCGCGAAGAATCCTCCTCACAAGAAGTCTGTTGGTGGCGAGAAGAAGAGGAGGCATTCTTCGTTTCTTCGCGAAGAAAAGAATTCCTTTCTTTTTCCCTCTCTCCTTTTCTTACTTTCGTCTCTTCCCTCTTCTCTGCACAGTCCGAGACCTCCGTTTCGTTCCTCTGTTTCTTTTCCTTCTTTTCATCTTCTCTCATTTTCTTCTTCATCCCCTTCATCTCTTCGACATGTCAAACTACACATGAGGAAACACGCAAGCGAAAAGAACCTTCTTCTCTTACCCATTAGTGACAAGTCTCTCTCTCTCTCTCTTCTTATCTCGTAAAGATCTTTTTATATATGACGGGAGATTGCGATCCTTCACAGTTGAATGCGTAAGAAGAGGAGAGGGTTGATAGAGGAGAAAAATGGGCGAGAGAGAAAGAAAGAAAAAGACGTGGCTCTATCAAACCTCTCTCAGTTTTCGCCCTCTCTCCACGCTTCTCCTTTCTTTCTTGGAGAAAAAGCACTTTGACAGCTCAGTGAGAAGTTCTTCTTCTCTTTCCTCGCCTTGCATGAAAGAGGAGAGATCGCTTCCTTCTTCCATACGAAAGAGCTCATGTATCAAGGTAGAAGATGAATAGCAAGAAAAGAACACATCATGACAACACTCTGTCCCCCCGAAGAAACTTCTGTAGAATTAGATATGTTTAAACCATCTATCTCGTTAGCTTGAATCTATCTATCTATCTCTAGTCTATCTCTCTATCTATGGTGTATCTACCTATGTATCTATCTCCAGCGTGTAGGTATAAAATAGATATATTATAGAGAGCATAACGCCTAAAGTGAAGATATGTAGAGTGATTGAGAGACAGGTGAGAGGGAGAGGATGGAAAAGGAAGAAGAGAAAACGAGAAAGAAAGATATTAGCTGCTCCTAGGACCAGGCATGCGGAGACGAAAGAAGAGAAGTAGACAGATGGAGAAAGAAGTTAGATAAAGACGCGAAGATATACAGAAAGGAGACAAAAACGACAGTTTTAGAAAGAAGCAGAAGAAGAAGAAATGAATGAAAAGGAGGAATAATTCTTAGGGAACATTACTACAGGCCAAGGAAGAAAAACGGATTTCAGAGAGCTTGAGTAAACTTGTCCTTGGGGTGTATGTACAGCCTAGTTCACCAGTTTGTTTAGGGCCTCAGAGTCTTCCTATTTGAGACGGAAAGAGGTGTTTCTTATCTGCGAGGAGTCGAAGAAAGTTTGAAAAGAAAGAGAAGAATTCTTTGAGTGGAAATTGCATGCAGTAGGATTTGACCTTCTTTATCTCTCGAGAAAGAGACAATGAAGACTTCTCCCCCCCGAGAAGTCGATGCAAGAAAGAAAGAAAAGGAAAGAAGAAAAAATCTCTTCTTCGCCGCCCTCCTCTCCAAGAGGCAAAGTGTCTTAGATACACATAGATTCGCTTTCTCCCACG
This sequence comes from Cystoisospora suis, assembly GCF_002600585.1. Taxonomy (NCBI): domain Eukaryota; phylum Apicomplexa; class Conoidasida; order Eucoccidiorida; family Sarcocystidae; genus Cystoisospora; species Cystoisospora suis. The sequence goes on from NW_027154955.1 coordinate 37,189, forward strand.
TAGTCACTTGAGGGCTAGAAACTTCTATCCTCTTCTTTTTAGTGGAGAACGAAAGAAAAAGAAAGAATAAAATCTGATAGAAGAAAAGAAGCAAAAGCAAAGTGAGCTTGACGACTTCAAAAGTCGTAGAGAAGACAGCTTGATAAGCTACCCAGGTGTATGTACACCATCACCATCCTCATCATCTTGACCATTCACCAACACACTCGACAACAAGAAGAAAGAGATTGGCGCTTCTTCTTCTTCTACTTCTTCTTTGATTCCTTAATATCCTTCTCTTTCCTTTCTTACCTGGGGACGCCACCTCTTGTTACGCTTACGTATCTGTTAAGCCTTCCCCTATTACTGTGGCTCCCTGCTCCTTCCTTCATCTCTACCTATCAGATGTCTCACCAGTCTTACATGCTGACTTCTTCACCTGTAGACGTTGGACAAGAGTTTTATCTTTGGAAAGAAAGATTTCACATTTTATCTCTCCCGTGTCCTCAAGAGAGATGACTGACTGGCTGGCGGGTCTGTCGAAAGCCGGTTTCTTCGATTCTCTGTCTCTGTCTCTCCTCTCTCTCTCACTCTCTTTCTCTGTGGATCTCTTCAGCCGACTGAGCAACCGATCGATCACTCGACCGCTCTCCTCTCTCCGTCCTACTTAATCGACGGATGATCGGTCGGTGGTGGTGGTGACGGTTAGGGTGGTGATGTGTCTCTGAAAGAAGAGAGAAGAGAGAAAAGAAATGAACCTCTTTGCATGCAAGAAATGTCTGATATCAGGTGACCTCTCTCCTCATTTTATCTTTCCTTTCCCTTTCGTTGTCTTTCCTTTGCTGGCTGAGTGCTCGGCGCTCCTTTCTACTTTTTCTGTCTCAACTTGAGATAGAGAAGAAAGTGCAGAAGCTTCGTCAACTACCAACAGCAGGGAAGGGAGAAAGAAGAAGCAGAAGAAGAGAGTGAATGCATAGCTCAACTTACTCGTCTTCTTCTCCGTCCTCTTCTCAGGTTTCTTCGTTCTTCTCCGAGAAGATCTAGAGAAGGTCTTTCTTCTTCTCTATTTCATGCAAGAGAAGAAGAACGAGGAGGACGCAGGATTACTAGGTAGTGGATAGAGAAGAAAGAACAGATCCGTTTCTTTCCGTTCTTTTTCTTCTTTTTATATTTGTTTCTTCCTCTTCTTCTCCTCTTCCCCCCATGCCTGCTTGAAGAATACCAGGGAGACTTTTAGCTTCTGGCGGTCTGAAGAGAAGACTTGGAGAGTTTTCCTGCTTCTCGATCTCCATCCCCTCCCCGCGCCCGCCTTCCTCCTAGCTGTCCTGTCGTTCTTCATGCGTGCTGCTGTGGATAGGGAGGGATCTTTTTCTTCTCTCAGCCCCCTCTCTACGCCCGCCTTCGCTCACACCAAAGTCACCTCATTCTTACTCTCTTTCTTCCTTCTCCCTTCATTCGCACTTCGCCCTTTTTCTTTTTCTTCTTTCTTTTTCTTTCTTTCATTCTTTCTCACTCTTTCTTTCTTTCTTTCTTTTCTTAAGCTCTTTCTTTCTCTGTCACCTGTGGTTCTTTTTGCACATCTTTCTTCTTTTGCTCGCAAGAATAGTTGAAGAGCTTACCACCTTCAAAACGTTTTCCGAGTCCTTTCTCTTCTCATCTGTCTCTTTTCGTCGTGTTGGGTGGAGTCTGTCTTTTCTTTCTCTTTTTTCTCCCGATCAAGAAAAGATGAAGATTTTCTCTCCTATGCAGGTCCCTACTTCAGATTTTCCTTCTGTGCTTGTCGTCTCATGAGAGAAAAGAAGAGAGGAGAAAAGGAAAATGACGAGAAAGGAACGAAAGACATGAAGAGAAGAAGATAAGCGGAAGAGGAGGGGGAGAAGAAGAATAGGCGGGAGAACGCTCTTATTCTTCTTCTTGAGGAAGGAAAGAAGGGAAGAGCAAGAAAGAAAGAAAGAATCGAGCTCGAGAGAAAGGAGGCAGCTTTTGGCACTCATTCCTCACTTGAAGATGAAATTTGGAAAGAGTTTACAGAGAGAGGTCGGGAAGAACTTCTTTGTCGGTTACCTCGATTACAAAGGTCTTAAGAAAGTCATTAAGAAGGCTTCGTCCTATCTACATCAGCAGTAAGTTGATATCCACACACAACTTACACCTAGACACGCACATCTCAAGATTACATACATTCTCTTCAACTCCTATCATCTATCTATCTATCTATCTTTAATCTATCTCTCTTTAATCTATCTATCTATCTCTGATCTGGAATCTTTTCATGTTAGTCTGTCTATCTTTTCATCCTACTTTCGCGATCGTTTGAAGGTCTTCTTTCCTTCCTTTTCTTTCCCGCCTGTTCCTTCTTTCTCACTTTCTATCCACAGTATTCTTTTCGACCGATAAGACCCACCTCAAAGTTGACTTTACCAAGCGAAGCCTTCTTTCTTTCTTTCTCACTCTTTCTTTCTTTCTGCAGTGAGTACTGGCTGTGCGTCGAGGCTTTGAGGCATTTTCATCTCGGCTTACAATCGGAGTTAGGAGAGGTGAGGTGTACGTACACCGGACAACTTGAGAAGGTTCGCAAGATAAGAAACAGTGTATGTCGCTTATTAGCAGTTCTCTGGAGACTGGCAGAAGAGAAAGAAGAAGAGAAGACAGAAGAGAAAGCAACAGAAGAGCAGGTCTCTTCAAGTGAAGAAGCCGGGTGCGCAAACCCCGTCTCCTTCGCGACTTCTTCTACTTCTGCCGAAGAGCAGGAAAAGAAGAAAGCTAAGCAACATGAGAAGGAGGAGAAGAGGAAGAACGAAAGAATAGAGGAAGGAGAGAAAGAGAACAAGAATAAGAAGAATGGTCGTGGAGATAAGAATGAAGATGATAGGAACGGAGGAGAGAGACGATCTCTCTCTTCGTCATGTCTTCTTCTCCCGGAGAAAGATAGAGAAAAAGAGGGTTCATTGGAATGCCATCTAAGTCAGGTAGAAGCAGAGAGAGGAAAAGAGGAAGAAGAGAGAAAAGAGAAGGACGAGGAGAAGAATGAGAGGAAAGACGGTCATGATGGAAGGACAGAAAGAGAGGAAGAGAAGAAGGAGGAAGAGGAGGAGGAGACAGAGAGAGATGGAGAGAAGAATAAAGAAGAAGAAGACCACGATCAAAGAGAAGAGCGAAGGTGCCTGAGGCGCCTGTTGTCTAGAGAGCTTGCAGAGAGCTTACGGGGTGTCACTACACTCGAGAAGGTCGTTGAAATCCTGGAAGCAAGCTGCTCGAAGCTTCACGCCAGAAAAGCTGAAAGCACAGAAGAAATGAAGAAGAAGAGCAAGAAGAGTGCCACACTTCGAGAGAGACAGACAGAACCCCTAGAGGAGAAGAAGGGAGAAGAAGAAAAGAAAGAACAAGGAGGACTGATCGAGAAGAAAAAGAAGAAGAAAGAAGGCGGCGATCAAGAGGAAGAGAAAGAAGAAGAGAATGAAGAGACAATTGAAGAAAAAGTCTTAAGGATGTGTAAAGCCTTACAAGAAGCGGGGAGTCAAGCGAGACATCTACGACGTTTTGTCATTTGGAATTCTGTAGCTGTCGTCAAGATCATTAAGAAAAAGTATGCAGGAAGAAAACACACTTAGCACATACCAGTCTCTCTCCTTTCACATAGAGAGACCTATGCTGCTCTATATCTAGATCTATCTATCTATCTTTAATCTATTTCTCTTCAATTTATCTCTCTATTCGATAAGTCTGTATGTTCTGTAGTTGATCTACTACGGGGTTCTTATCAATTTCGCTTTCGGCTTCTTGAGTGAAGGGATGGGGTGGGTAGATCGTTACTATAGAATCCACTCTATGAATGCTATCTATGACGATATGGATGAATGAATGCCTCGACAGTCTGCCCTAGATCTCTTTCTTTCTTACCTCTTTCTTTCTTTCTTATCTCTTTGTTTCTTTTCTCTTTCTCTTTCTTTTTCACTCCTTCATTCTTTGGTGTGTTGTTTCCAGGAAGAAGTTGCTGTGTACATGCTCCTTTTCATCTTCTTCTTCTTCATCCCTGGGGTTCTCTCCTCGTCTTTCTCCACTTGATGCTTCTTCCTCTCTTCTTCTTCAATCGCAGCAGCAGCAGCAGTCTCACCTCTCATCATCTTCTAGACATCACCCGTGTCTAGGGTGTGTCTTGTTTCAGCTAGCTCAACAGAGCATTGTCGCTGTCTCGGAAGACTCGAAAGAGAACAAAGAGGACAAGAGGAAGAAGAAAGAGAAGAAAGATCATAAAGCCGATGCAACTGAAGATGACGATGGATCTGAAGCAATCGAAGAAATGGAGGAAGGAGAGAGAAAGAAGAAGAAGAAGACAGAGAAAGAAACGAAGACTTTTTGTTCTTCTTCTTCTTCTCGGCAGCAGAAGAAGACACAAGGAGAGGGAGAAGAAGAAGAAGGAGATCGAAATAGAGAGAAAGAGACTCGAGCGACTCTGTCATCTTCTTTCTCTCTTCTTAAATCCGCTGAAGCAGAATCTCTTTCATCCTCTTCGTCATCTACTAGAAGAGCAAAACTATCCAAGAAAAGAACTTCCTCGTCACCTTCTTCTTCTTCTCCCCCTACTATCATGGAAGTCTGTTTCTCAACGGCATCGTCTGTCTTAAGAAGGGAATGTTGGTATTCCTCTATGGCTCTCCCGTCGCTTCTCTCCGAGCTCGATAGTCTCGCAGATCAAGCTCTTGTAGACCTAACCTGCAAAGCGTCGAGCAGTGATAGACATATCTGTCCTATCTGTCTCGACGTTGTTGTCGACCCAGTTATTCTACGTGCATGCTGCCACAGGTAAGAAGAAGAAGAGATAGATCTGTGTATATCTCTTTCAAGATCTCTGTTCTCTCCTTTCTTCTTTCCTTTTCTTCCTCCCGTCTCTCTCGGTGCTTGGGGAAGACTAGATTCTTCTTGTTCTTTTCACGTTTGCCTACTTCTCTTTCTCTCAGCTCTTCTTCTGCCTCTTCAATCTCTTCTTGCCTCTTTTTATCGATGCAGAGAGAACAAATCTATACATCTGGATATGTGTATCTGTATCGCCGGAATAGATTAGCTCGTGAGGAAAGACAAGAGACGGAGTAGCCCATTCTCTTCCTACTGCTGACTCTTCAAGCGAAGGGTTATCAGTCATGTCTAAAGTAGACAGATATACCTACAGATGTATCCTTTGGCTGGGGTAAGTCTTTTCTGCTATATAGATATAGATATATATATAGATACATACATGTATATCTTTTCTCTTCTTATATATCTCCTCTCTCTCTCTACCAGGAGTTTCCTTACTCGCTAGTGATTCCATGGGGGAAGTATGGATGGAGGTATGTATGCATGTGTATGTAT
>NW_027154956.1:0-2763 GCF_002600585.1 Cystoisospora suis
CTCTTTCTCTCCCTCGTCTTCCTTGCTGTATGGGGAGTCTACGGGTAAAACACACATCTCTATTCACTACTGCCTTCTCCTCCTTCTATCTCTTCTTCTTTTCTTCTCTCTCCTGTCTCATCTTTTCTTCTTCTCCTCCTCTTCGTGGTCGTAACTCATCCTCATCATTCCCATCAGTATCAGATACACCCCCCCGTTCGTCCCTCCTTCTTCGTATTCTTCTTATCTCTATCATGACTTTCGTCACGTTTAGGCGCGCATGCAAACACACACCTTCGCTCACTCCTATAATGAAGGTTATCTTTCTTGTCACTCTTTTTCACTCCCTCGCTCTCCATGTAGACTGTACTCGAGAGTTTCTTTTCTCTTCTTGTCGAGTATCTGTCTTCGAAGAAGAAGAGGAGGACCATGATGATCGGGAAGAAAAAGAAGAGACCTTGTTGAGGCGTTCGTTGAGAAACCTTTCCCGAAGGGTATCTCGTTCAAGGGTGAAGAGGGACAGAGACGTGAAAGTCTCAGGTGTATGTACACCTATACCCGCACTATCTCCCCTCGAGATCGACTTCCTGGTAGACCTCACGTATGTATATGGAGTCTTATCATAGGTGTGCCGTCTGTATCCAGAATAGATCTAGAGAATAGACTTACTTCCCTGGAAATGCCGAAGATATCTCTAGGAATCTCGCGGTGCTTTCTTGTGTAGTTTGCTCAACACAGACATTCTCAAGGCTCTCGTCTCACACATTCACCCCGTCTTCTCATCCAGACAACTGCATCTTTACGTGCACGTGAACACCGTAGATCGATCTCTCTCTTTCTCTCTCCCTTCTCATGTATATATATATATATGCATATGTGTGACATGTGTGACATGTAAGCTGTCCATTCGCTCTTGTATCGTTCTCCTGGAGAGCTCGCTTACGAGGAATAAACATTTTCTTTCGAACACGTCTTTGTTTTCTTTCATCTCTCTCTTTAATTTTCTTCTTCCCATCGCCTTATATACGGGATAACCCTCTCCACACATCTCTGTCGTAACTGTGTCTCTTCCTTTCTTTCTTTCCCACATTCTTCTTTATTTCTTTCTTTCTTTCCCACATTCTTTCTTTCTTTTCTTCTTTCTTCTCTAGGCTCCAAGCAGACTTGAGTAAAGCCTGGATAGAAGTGGAAGAAGATCAGAATCGAGGTGATAGCACTACTGCTCCTCGCGAAGGAGGAGCGGAGGGAAGTCTTCCTGCTTCTACGACAAAGACAGAAGGAGGAACATCGACGTCTTTAGATTCCGTTACCGCAGCAACACCTCGATACTTTGTCCTTTACGTGGCCGCTGCTCGATTTATTCTTCTCTTCTCTGTAGCTGTAAGTACACCTCAACGGAGATCGATACAACACGTTTAAATATAGATATGGCTATCATTCACAGAAATAATAAGAGACGGTAGAGAGAGAGAGAGAGAAAGATAAACATAGGTATATGTAGAGAGGTAGACGGATGTATCGGTACTTGGATGTGTGAGGAATTTTCACGGTGATCTTTTCACGTTTCTCGAGTGTATGTACACCGCGCCCCCTGTTTGTTTCTCAGCCATTCAAGAGGCTGATGAGAATTTATGAGCGAAACAAATCACCTCTTTTACATCTCTAGAGACGTTGTCTTATGTGCTATCGTAGCGGTGGATGGCAAAGGAAGTCTCTGTATGTCGAGATAGATACGCGCATTTATATGTATGTTTAGATAGACAGGTGGATGTGTTCTCATATATGGATGACAGAGAGGTGACTTTGTATGTTTTCTGTGTGTCTAGGGGCACATGTCCGCTTCGTTTACCACACGTCTACCTATGAGTATATCAGATCATCCTCTGTCCGAGGGCCTCTCTCTCTCTCTCTTTCTCTCTCTTTCTCTATGTCTACACGTACATGAAAAGAGAGGGGATAGACTGAGAGGGCGCTTCGCTTATATCTATGGGATACGTCCACTTCTTCTCATGGCTCTCATATCAAAACGAATGAGCTCTCTTTGTCTCCTTTTCTTTTCTCTTCTTTCTTCCATCCTTCTTTCCTTCTCTTTCTATCTCACCAGCATCTCTCCATCTTTCTCTTTCCTGTCTCTCTTTGTCTCTTGTCTCTCTGTCTCTGTCTCCTTGTCTGTTCTTTCAGGCTCAGAAGGTGGACTGTTGGTTTGATACGCACTACAACAGTCCTTTGTATCTCTACACACTCTTTGCTTTTTGTATTCCTCTAGTTCTCCTTTTCTTGGTCGCGTCTATCTTTACTGCTGTGTTCCTCCTAAGGAAGAATAAGCCTCCGGGGAGAAAGAAGCTCTATCTCCAAGTGACGAAAACAAGATGGAGAGATGTCTTAGCGCAGAAATTAACAGGGGCGTTTTGGCTTATTGTCTTTGCTTTTCTTCTCTTTTGGATTCCTGGCGCAACTACCTACTTTGTCTCTTCTTTCCAGTGCCAGTAAGATAGACAAGGATGCATGCAAAGAAACAAAAGAAAGAATGAAATATACAGAGATAGATAGGAGAAGGAAAGAAGAAAGAATGAGAAATAGAGACAGGAGAGATAGGGAGAACGAAAGAAAAATAGGTTGGTCGATAGATAGATAGATAGATAGAAAGAGAAAAAGAGAAATAGATAGAAAGATAGATAGGTCAAAGATAGATAGATCAAAGATAGATAGATGGATAGATAGATAGATTAAAGATAAATAGATAGATAGATTAAAGATAGAGAGATAGATAGATTAAAGATAGAT
>NW_027154957.1:0-10057 GCF_002600585.1 Cystoisospora suis
CGGGCGCTGTGCTATACGGAATGCGCGCCCTGCGGGGGCAAGTGTCGCGCAGGCCCCGCGCGGTCGCGGCGGAGCCGGAGTCGAACGGCGACAGACAGTAATAATCCTTTACAGTATCAACAACACGGATAGGATTATCAGCTGAATCCAGTCTGTGGTCTCACGCAGGATCACTAGTTCTGCGGAACCCAATCACCGCACTTCCCGATCTGAGCAGAGGACCTGAGAAATATAGTGACTGAAACCCTGTTGCCAGCACCTGAGAAACTACCGGTGAAATGGCATTAGCTTCTTCACTGATGTCGCAGCCGTATAGAACGCAACTCCGGAGCTGTCAGGGGTACGCTGGTACGGGGGTGGGCGAAACCGTAGTAGTTAGGGATAGCATCAGGAGCGCCGCTCTTGCCTCTCCCTTGTCTACTAAAACTCGCTAACCACACCAGCACGAAGAGTACGGAGAACTATGTGGCCTTTATTTTGAGCAGAAGTGCCTGGTAGAAGTTGAGGCAATCTTGCACGAGTGGCACACGGGATACTACCGAACCAACTGAACGGCACAGCGAGAAGACGACGCTACGGCAACCTAAATACCAGGGAGGCTGGAACGGGGACTCGTATGGGATCGCTGGCCCACCCAGACTGAAGTCTTGCTGCTCCCCAGGGCCCAAACTTGCACCGGACTAACCACCGGGCGAGAAGGCCCTGTGAACGGTGATGAGAAAACACGGAAACGGAAGACCAGGGAAGTGCAAGAGAACGTACAACAGTTTTCGTTTCGGATGGTCTGTACGAAAAACTAAACGACCTATTCTTACATGTTGGCACTTAGTTGTGTGTATGAATAAAGATATTTTGGGAGCTACCGGATTCTTGACGCGACTCGTTCTTCTTTCCTGATCGGTGTCTTCGATGAGAGAGATTGAGGTGCGGTTAGAACGACAACCGTGCGACGAGTGAAAAGCCCTGGTTCCCAATTTTCACAGGGCGCCAATAGCATTTGCGCAGACGCTACCTTGTTTTGATGTTCTTTCAGCGATGTGGGTATATTTCACGGAGGACGAATGAGAGAGCTGGTGCCCGAGATGAACTCAGGTGCCAGAGAATCATCTGCCCCTTTGACTTTCACGTGCACTACAGACGTTCGGCAGCCACGCCAATGTCGTAATGTGCCGTTCGTGACTGGTTTCAGTAGGAAGCGAGACAGAACGTTCCGCGAACGATTTCAGTATACCACGTCAGGCGGGCAGTCAGGCACCAGGGGTCGGTTCATGACAGACAGAATCAGGGGTCATCGGACGTGTTCCTTCGCTGCTGCTGCGGCACAAGGGAACACAGGGGCTACTTCGTCCAGTTCGGCTCATTCCACAAAATCAAGGAGAAGAGCTGCTGACTCAATGGTTCGGCTCATTCCACACAACGAACGGGGAGGGCTGCTGACAGCCGTGAAAGGCACGGCCGGTTCGCGAGGATAACAACCAAGGCGTCATATTGACGGGTGCCCCTTCGCCGTGGTTCCCGCCAACGGAAATCCTCTCCGCCAGGCGTCGCACATCACAGGCCTTTTCTTCGCATTGGTCGTTTGCAATATCACGGCGTGTGAAGGAAGTTCTGTGTTGGTGCCCTAGGCAACTTGAATTTGCTGCGAGCGGACAGCAGCTAGTCGGTAGCTAGCTACGCAGCGTCCCTGTTGGCTACCTGCGTTGTCACTTGCGGACGTGATGCAAGGTAACTAGACATTGCCGGAAGAGCTAGCGCGCTGTCTGGCCGCGTGAAGGGGTGTCCGCGGCGGAGGGGTGGTCCCTCAAAACGGTAGCGGTGGTATCTTGTCGTCCGACGCAGGCTGAGACACCGTCAACTGGAGAGTGCGGAGCTTGCATGTACGGACTGACGTAGCAGAAAGCTAGAGAGCATAGCTGAACCACGGGTGTCTAGCGAATGAAGACAAGGCGGACGTGAACATTTACTCTGTGTGTCTCCTGAAATTTACGTAGAGTTCCCCTTTCTCTCAAATACCAAAGAAGTCTTTTTCTTGTAAGCCTAACTCTCTCACCTGTTCGCTTCTCCTTTCATCATTCGCACAGCGATGTCTTCTGTAATAAGACTTCGCCCTCCTCGGTGGGCGTCACAGGGGGGGCTAGAAACTGTGACAAAACACGGTCTAGCGCTCTGCCCGGGGGCCGACGAGGGCAGTGCCATCAGGTCGCTGAAAAGAACCGTTTGTTTCTTCGTTTTCTCGGTTGTGTCATTAGCGAAGTGCGTCACGTGTGTTTCAGTGTCTGGCTCAGAGGATTACCGGCTCGGGAGTAGTCCCTTGTCTCACGTGACAAGGGATGCTCCTGTCCGGATGTCCAGCGCGATTCAAGATGATGACGATACTATGGTCGATGCGGTAATGCAGGTATCAGATTCACATCCGATGGCCACATCTTCCGTGTTTCTCCAAGATGCTCTTCAACGTGTACGCGGGCGGCTCCGATGGAAGAAGGATAAGGAACGAGAGCGAGCGAACTCGGCAGAGCCTGCCGAGCCTGAGAGAAAGAACGATATTGTCCACCAAGCCCGGCCAGTCATGCAGCAAAATCGTCATGGGTCCGAACCCGACCTAGTAGGACTCGGCCGAATAGAGCGTCGTCGAGGGCCCGCACCACCTACACCTCCGGGCCGTGTCCCTCCGATATATGCTCCAGTCCTTGGTATAGTAGACCCAGGCCGCCTCAAACCCCTGGCGCAGTACGGCCCTGGCCTAAAAGCTAGGGAGCATGTATTAGGTGGTGGGACCCCTTCTCCAAAAGCAACACCATTCATGCCAGGTCGACGTAAAGCCCCCTCACCCCCACCTCCTAGTCCGTCACCTCCTGCCTCTCCTCGCCTGCCTGTTAGTCGTCCCGTCACTCCTCCTCCTGCCCAGCAGCCCGTCAGTCGTCCGGCCGCCCCTCCTGCTGTAACACCTCGACGCGCGCTTGGTGAGGGCGAGTGGCCAACAATGGAAGATATTGAACCTGTGCCTGCTGAAGAGCTTCTCGAAGGAAAGAAGAGAGTCGGAGAGATTGTTAGGCAAATTCAAGCTGGACAATCTGGCGGGTCAAGCGCTTCCTTTGTTCAGGAACTATCTGCCAGACTGAACCGACCTGCAGTTCGCTCGACTCTTGAAGAGGAACTTGAAGAGAATGACGGGCGTAGTGGTAGTGATGTTTCCTCGGCTTCCTTATGGGACAAAGATGCGGTGAAGACGTGGGCGGTTGTGAAAAAAAGAAGAAATCCGAAGAGATTTGTGAGACCAGCTGATGTGCCTCCCGGTGTTCACGTGCTACGTTGGCTCGATGAGAAAGGTGTTGATCCTGGTTTCTATCGTGAACTTGTTCTTGGGCGCGAGGAGCAAGACGATGACACAGCGGCATCATTTGTGCAATCCGGACGAAGATGGACACCGAAGAAGGGCTTCCAGTTGGCTTTGCAGTTCTTCTGGCCGGAGGGAAAGCTCGCCGAGGCAGTAGACGAAACATCGAGGCCACATCGCTTCAGGATGCGTAATGCACTAGGAATGGGGTCCTTTGGTGCTGTCGTAAGGGTCGAGGATGTCACTGTCAGGGCGGACGATCCGAATAGGTTTGCGGCCGGGAAGTTCATGTACCAGTACGTCGATCCTAACACAGAAGGCAGCCAGTCTCTGGCAATGATGAAGCGAATGTTGAGAGACGAGCTCTCAATCCGTGACCAGATGCTGGCTGCGATGGAAGAAACTCCAGAACACAGAGGCAAACCTTTGATGGCGAAGTTAAGACACCTCATTCAGAGCGGTCTGGCAGCTCCGCAAATGACATATGAAGTCCGGAAGACAGAGATTGTCAAAGCTGTCCTTGGACCTATGTGGGATTCTTCAGCGAGCGAAACTGGCTCGCCTGCGAAGCAGTCGTTGCGATTCTTGACGACAATGCTTACCTATCCGCTTATAGGCCCGGATTTGAGTGAGCTACTCGAACACAGGATAGATAATGCCGTCAGGTCCTATGTAGTGTTCAAGCTTGTCAAGGTTCTTGCGAACTTTCAGAGTCTTGGCTTCGCTCACAATGACATCAAGCCTGCAAACATCCTTGCCAGAGCGGACGGCGATCTTTTTCTTGCTGATGTAGGTTTAGTCGTGAAGCTAGGCCAGACCTTCCCTTGTATGAACTGCACCGCCATCTACCTCGATCCACAAACAGCTGAGTGTGCCTTCAATGATGGGATGATGAAGGGCAGCGCGAAAAGAGATGCATGGGCTCTCGGAGCGACGCTCTTCAGTATCTTATGTGGAGACCATCTTCCCTACAACGCGGAACACCTTTGGAGAAGGGCATCAAAGCAGGTGTCGAGGGGAGAGAATGTTGTTATCCCTTTTCTCTCACTCGTCTCCCAAGTCACCAGGAGGAACTGGTCTCAGAACGGATGTCCGCGTAGTATCACTTCTCTCTGGTATATTCTGAAGCTGCTCCTTGACCCTGAAATAGAGACCCGGAAGACCGCTCTCGAGCTTTCACAGCATGCTTTCTTCAAGGTGTCAGGAGTTTGAGGATGATGGAATCGATTTTAATCTTATTCAGGCGGCCCATACGGTCGAGGATTGGTAAAGAAGTTCTCTATAGGAAGGATCCTCATCAAATCATCCATTTTCGTTTTCAGGAAAAATGTGAAGGGCAGAGATGCAGTCCCCTCCTTGGAAGGAGGGGATGTGTTGGGTCGATCAATTTGAATGTGTGGATCAGAAGGTGCACATCCATACATCATCATACATACACATGTCTTCAGGAATGCTTGTCTGTACATTCATACAGTTCGTTTTCTTTTTGACTTGAATATGGGCAGGGGCCGACTACTCGTAGTTCCCTTAGTAATTCGGAAAAGATGTGACTTGATGATTTGTGATGGTTTACTTACTAGTCGAGTCTTTCACTCATGCTGAGCTTACAGTGATGAGGTGGGGAAGGGCACACATATGGATACATACAGACATTTATATATTTCTCTCGACGGCTGCCGAAGGGAATGTTATTATACTTGACCCGAGGATTTCTATCCGGGTGCTGTATATTTGATGTCTTCTGTCCCGCGCGTTTCAGGTGTGGCCATCACTCCTGTCTGTTCCGAATCAAAAAAGAGTGTCGCTAGCCGTCCACTTCACATTTCCTGTGGTTCCATGTATCATCATCGCCATCATCCCCTCATCCTGTAACGTAGTCGTAGTAGAACGTCTCACCACAGCAGCCATACGGAGGGCAGTAAAGAGTTCTCTTGGCTGCTGCCATTATGCTTATATTGCCGTCTAGACGAGCAAACGCCTTCACTCTCATTCCACGTTCACACCACACCCCATTCCGAGTTTGTTCGTCTGTTACTCTTCTGCGAAGAGGGAGGAGGATGAAGGCAAACGACGCAGTGAGGCTCCTCAGTAAAGCGAAGTTTTTCTCGTCGCTTGTTACTGCTTCATTACTACTTTCCAGTTAAGGAGAGTACGCTTCTTCAATCTGAACTACCGATGATGAAAAGGTTTTTTCTTTCCTGTCTCTTTAGGGACAGTCAAGTTTCTTGGTTGAGCAAAAGGACGGGGGTACGGACGGAAATTTGTCTGACAGAACTGAGGTTGGCAGCCTGCTTTTATGCATCATGAGGTGGACAGCCTATCCCGTTTATCATTAAGAGCGGCTTGTGATCGGAAAAAAATCGTAGGGTGAAGGTTGATCTTTTGATACGGTGACGTACGTATAGAGCTATACATTTCTGGCGTCCCGAATAAAGGGGGATTGATGACGATGATGATGTACCGGTAGGCGTCTGGTGGGACGAATGTTCATCCACCCAAATCAAAAACTCAACGCCATTTGGGATATATGTGGTTTTCCTGTTGTGCCAGGAGGGAAGACCATCTGTCCACTCGGTGGGTGTACATAGGACAAGTGTTGACGACGAATGTCTTCGTTTTTTCCGTAGCAGGCAACCTCTCCTCACTTCAGACTCAGATTTGGAAGAGACGATCGGCCGTCCATCAGCGAGACTTGCACGCTACGGACGGGAAGAGTCAGACTGCTTTCCTCTCTCTATCTCGCAGGCCTCCTTCGTTTTCTTCGGGAAACGAGGAAAACAGACTTTCAGAGAGGAGAATGATAGGAATTTCTAGACATTCAATTAGGATCTTCTCGCCTCTCTCCATCTCTGATTTTTCAAAAAAGAGCTTTGCAGTTCGAAGCCGTATATAGAGAAGACACCGTGCGCCTATCCGAGGGTATGTAATTACGTATACATACATACACACATGTGGAGTAGTACCTCTATAGAATGAGAAACGCGACTTTCTATTCTTTCCTCTTGTTCGGCACATAGCTTCGTTCGAGGAGAGTCTATAGGACGATTGTCGGGGGGCCGACTGGTGGCTCACTGAGATTTTGAACGACTAGCAGTGATGGTGCACGCGTGCGTGCAGCCGGCTCGGCTCGCCATCTTCCTTGGTATGATGTGTATGGAAAAGGTATTGTAAGGAAAAGTGTACAAGTTCGCACGTGTCGGAAAATCTATACAAAGAGATACTACTCCTGTTGTGAAAAGGAGTTTGAGTAATTCACCCATGATGTCCCGTACGGGCCTGTGCACCGATACAGGACCCTCTCATCAACTACTCCTCCACTCACTGGTTCGGTCAATAAAAAGGGAAGGAGGAGGAACGGATCATCTCATCTGTCTTTCAAGCGTGAAGAGGATTCTTCTTGTTACCAGTTCACCAGATAGAAAACTCGTTGAGGTCCAGACAGCAAGATAGAGAAATAATATCTCTTCAGCCCTTGAGGCAATCTTTCTCTTCTCACCTTGCTTGGGGTCTTCTTCTTTTCAGATCTCCCTTGTTCTCTCTCTTGTTCTCGCCACTTCATTTATCTCCCATGAATGGCTGATGCGAGAGAAACAACAACTACAGGCTTCATTGCCATACACGTGTCTTACGAGATACCCACATTTACGTGCCGGCATAGGAGCACATAGAGAAGAACCTCTCGCTCCTATTCTTCTGTTTCGTGTATCAGTCTTGGTTATCATCATAATAGAGCATCCTCCCCTTCCTACTACTGATGGGCAACTGGAAACTATCTTCCATGCGTGCACATACATACTGATTGAGTATCGTATTCCTTTCATTCGACGGTCTCTCTTTCAGACCCCCCCGAGATGTTCTTCTACCACTCCTCAAGAAGAGAGGAAAAGATCACAAAGAGTGTATCATCTGTCAACAACGGAGCTTCGCGCTTCGGTCTATCTTTCGTTCGTTCCAGCCACGTATGAGCCTCGGGTGGCTCTGTCATAGTAGTGTAACTAACCCCCATGCGCCTAATCGCCCTCCTCTTCATCTTCCTCGTCTTGGTGTTGTTGCTGTTCCTCTTCCTCTGCTTCATTGCCTGACTCTATCATCTCATCTTCTTTGAGACTGAGAAGAGTTCTTTCCCCTTCACCGTTCTGCTTCTCAGCTATTCCTCTACTATGCTTAAGATCTTTCGCCTGTCGAAACTGGTTATCATACATCTCGACAATCTGTGTGCTTGTAGTCGCTTGCTCAGGATTCTTATCCTCCCGTACACGCAGAAACCGCGGAAATCGTAGCCCAATGCCCTGGAGAAACCACGTGAAAGAAAGTTTGAAACAGACATTCAGAAAGAAGGAAAAGCTTTTCTTTGATGTTCATACATAGAGGGCACAATCCCTTCTCTCTATAGCCTCTCTCTCTCGAGATGCCGAAGACGTAGAAAGAACGGCTAGCTGTGTGTCTGGTGACTCCTACTCGAGAAAATGAATGATAAGAATATTGCGCCAGGTAACTGACTGAAAGCCCGTAATGAGAATGATCATACACTGACGAAGATAGAAAGACGAAAGGGGCAAGAAGACAAAAGAACCAACGGAAAAGATGAAGAAGAAGAGTCTCGCCTCAATTTCCTGTGCGGATTCATAGAAACGAAAGGGGGTTCCAGATAGCATGCCGATGCTATAACCTGTTCATACATCCATACATAGGTTTCATACGTACGTATACATATGGAGATACATCCATACATACTTACATAGATATTCACACATATATTTACATTTATATTCAGTCATACATTCACACATAAATGTCTATCTATAGAAGTCGGTACACCAGACCCCTCAGTTTGTACGAACTGGAAAAAGAAAGAAAGAATTCGCCTGTACGTGGATCCACGTGTGGAAGATAACTCAACTAAGGTTACCTTGTCTGATGCTCGTTCTCCTAAGGCAGCTGTATGTACAGGGGAAATTGAAAGGTCAGCAGCGCGACATTCCCACACCTGGCTAGCTTCAAGCCAGACATCCGGTGTCTACAGAAAGACAAGGAAGACATAAAAGATAATCCAAAAGACCGTGTGATAACACGATAATGACCACAGACCCACCGCACTTCTTTCCTTTTTTCTTTCTAGACATGCCCCAGAGGACATTCCGAAAGTATGGATGAGAATAGCAAGGAGGCGAGAGGAGCCTAAGAGGAAAAAGAGTCCTTTGGCGTTGGTCTGTGGACGTGAGATCAAAGCACACTCCTATATACGCTTTCAAAAACCCAACAGTCTTCTCCATGAAAGAAAAGAGAAGAGAGAAGAAGTTCGTGATAAAGATACACGTGCCACCTCCTTGACTCACAATACAAGGCATCGATCGCAAACACAGAGGCAGAGGCCAGGCGGCTGAGAGCCTCTGCCGTAGTGCGACTCTGAGAAGTCCCGCCTACTGAGTAGAGTAGAAGTACACATGGGGGCCAGTACATATCGAACCTCCCTCTTGTAAGACGCATGGATCTCTCTACTGCCTTCTTCTTCTCCCCCCTCTCCATCCGAATAATGGGTCTCAGACTCCTCTTCCATACTCCATGCACGTGTGTATGAAAATGCATGAATATGTATGTATGCCTATATATAATGTATGAGCTGACCATTTTTTCGTCAACCTGGTAGTAGGGCTTCTTATGAGAGATGATTTGGTTACTGAGATTCTTGTAGTGCTGCTCTAACGCCTCCTCAGAAAAGCCTGTAGCAGCTTTACAGACAGTCTGGAACGTCTCATCCGTCGGATTATAGACAGCTAGTAGATAGGTTCCGAATGTTCCGCTTCGCTTCCCCTAACAAGTCCAAACAACGCAGCAATACCAGAATCCCCACCGAAGCATGCACACGAACAGCCGTTAACATACCACCCCACTACTCGTCAAAGAAACGAATGGTGAGTAGACACCCCGGAAAGCATGTCGTCGACTTGTTGTCCCCTCTCCTCCTCTGAACTTCTACATACGAGTCGCCAAAGGGGGGAAAGTAGCCATGAAGAAGATAGAGAAGATAATGAGAATAAAAACACAAAGAACGATCTCTTCAAAACGAAAAATAACAGCTTGAAACACATTCATGACACGCTTCATATAGGATGCCATCATGCTCTAAGGATGTACCTCCTTCTATAGGGAAATATACATATGATATACAAATCTGGATCTAGATAGCAGCTACAGAGACCGACGTATGATATACATATAGATCTAACTATAGAGGATTTACTCAATCTCTGCTCGCAGACGTAGAGGTGGTATGTAAGGAGGTGGGGCATATCTAGCCCATGTGAATGTGCAACCAAGTAGATGGTGAGAACGTGAAGAGCTCAGAAACCCAGCTGTCTGCTAGGGCTTATAATACTAGGAACCTCTTCTGAAAAGACACTTAGACCTTGTGGGAGAGAGAGTAAGTGGCATTCCTCCTCCGTACCATCACCTTCTTCTTTCTTCGACACTAGCACTACTGCCCTGTTACTCTCTGGCTTTCACAGACAAGGATCCTCACAACATCACGCTGATTGACGAGGACGGCAAGCCACGTTCTCTGCTCGGGTAAATTGACAGACTCTGTCCACATATGCTGTACCCTCGGGTTCATGCAGTATCTTACTTCCTTTTCCCTCTGGCTACTCATCCTTATAAAGTTAAGAAGAAACGTCTTCGAGGCATCATTACTTTCCAGAGAGAAAGAGAGAAGAGGGAAAG
>NW_027154957.1:10126-10623 GCF_002600585.1 Cystoisospora suis
AGTCAGTCTACTTCGATTCTTTCATAGACATATACATTTACTCGATCTTGTTTAGAGTGTCAAGATAAGAAGAAAGCTTCTCTTCTGCTTTTCTTCGCCTTATCTTAGATGAATGCAGATGGTCCCTACCTTCCCATAGAAAGCTCCGATAGGCACCAGATCAACAGAATCTGTAAGACCTTCGACATAGTCTTTCTTGACTTTGAGCCAGTTCAGAGATCTTTTAGACGGCTCATACGTCGCGTTCTCCCTTAGCGTCTTCACCATCAATCCTTCACAGTTATCTGACAGAAATAAAGCAATCGCAGTGGATGTACACCCGAATATGGAGATAGAGAAATAGACACATGAAGAAGGTGGAAGAAGGCCAAGAGTCTATCTATACATTGACCTTGGTGACGAGGTAAAGAAGGAAGGATCGAGATGTCTGTAGATAACACCGTCCTTACGAAACATGCAGAAGAGAAGACGAGAGAAGAGAATTCATCTCGGCTTCT
>NW_027154957.1:11075-11210 GCF_002600585.1 Cystoisospora suis
AAAGACATATACAGATATATACACAGAACAGAGAGAACGAGAGATAGTCGTCGTGTACACTGTCCAGGTATAGTCACACACAGATATCTATACACGGATATATGCACACCCGGGGCATATCTATCTATCTATCTA
>NW_027154958.1:0-203 GCF_002600585.1 Cystoisospora suis
GCACACCCAGAAGCCACGCGGAAAAGCAGAGGGTGGAGACTTACCCCAGCAGGCCCAAAACCACCAACTCGAAGGCAACGAATCTCGTGGAATTGGGCTTGGACGACCTGTCGGCGACGACGGGGATAGGGAGCGGTCGCCGAGACAACCCCAGAGCGAAGGACGCGGGCTGAAGGCACAGACAGTCATCAGAGGGAGCATCA
>NW_027154959.1:0-217 GCF_002600585.1 Cystoisospora suis
TTTTCAATTTGCACGGTTCCCTGCCCGGGATCGGGTGGAATCCGTGTTTTTCCCGGCTCGATTCACCGGCGAGTGAGCTGGTCCCCGTTGAGCCGTTGCGGTCTCCCGGGTCCGAGGTGTCGTTCCTATGTGTGTTTCTTTCTTCTTTTCGTGCCTACTGTGGATCAATGGATAGCAAATGTGTTCTGCTTTCCATTGATACCTATTTTGCCTAGAA
>NW_027154959.1:816-968 GCF_002600585.1 Cystoisospora suis
AAACGGCACCCGCGCCGGTCCGCTACCCTTTTGGTGAACAATATCGATTTTCCTAAATTTGCTCCTACGGCTATGATATCTTTCTCTACATACCTTTTCTTCTCCTCTATCTCACCACACTATTTTCAGGGCGGCGCGGGGCCTAAGTGCCG
>NW_027154960.1:0-299 GCF_002600585.1 Cystoisospora suis
CACTATGCGCGAGTTGTGGGGTAAACGGTACCCGCGCCGGTCTGCAGCTCATTCGGTGCAAAATATCGTTTTTCCTAAATTTGCTCCTATGTCTATAATTCGGGTATCCCTAGATACCTCTTCTCCTCTATCTAACTAAACTATTTTCAAGGCGGTGCGGGGCCTAAGTGCCGCGCAAAGCCGCCGTGAACATCACGCCTTCTATACTAGATCACGAAAACGGGGTCATGGGTTTCCCCTTCACGAAACACGATTCCAGGCCCCTGGGGTGCTTCCAATAGGTTCCTGGGCTTCCCTTG
>NW_027154961.1:0-1491 GCF_002600585.1 Cystoisospora suis
TTTAATCTATTCTTGTCCGTCCCTTAGAGCCTTGTCTCCAGTGCTCCAGCCTTTGGCAAAACCCCAAATAACCAAACTCCGCACTTCCCACGACCACTTACACAATCTACAGGGTAGCCCAATAGTTCTCCACACTCGACACTTCGCACAACCATGCGGTGCTACCATTTATTTTATATACGTGTATTATATATATACTGTCACAGATCTCAAGCCTTGCTGCTCCGTGCTACAGGTTCGACCCTGGCACCTGGGGAGCTCTTCGAGGCGCTGTCGACCAGTATATGCAAGATACACGAAGGGCGGTTGTGCTGCCGGTCTCCTGGCTCTCGCAGGTCGAGGTCTGACACCAGTTAGCCGTAGTGGCACTGAGTCGAGGTCCGGATCTAGTCTGCGCTGAGGTGACCTCGAGTGTAGACTACTACGAGCTAACCCTGAAGCAGACTGTGCGCTCCCACTGGTTCTGGTAGATCTTCTTCTCCTCTGGATTCCTTGAAAAGGGGAAGCTCTCCACTCTCTCGCAGAGACCCTACTCTCATGGAAACTTTCCCGACTAGCGGGCACTCAGCTCATGGGGGTGTCGGAGAAACTTAATCGAAAAGTTCTTCACAGATTGGTGGGACCTGGACAACGGCCCACCGTATGTTCTTTCCACGTAGCGTCACTTCCGAACACAGAAATGCTTCGGAGGTAAATTCCCAATTCATGAGGGATCCCTTCCACAGCAACATCAAGCCTCGAAGTTTTCACAGAACTCACGGGGTGGCCGAATCATACACCCTCCACTCTTAATCTGGTACTTCCGGGTGAAACAGAAACAATCCCCGGGCTTAGGAGAAACTGCTCCTTACTCAAACAAAAGGAAAACCGGTCTTTTTTTTTTTTCGACCCCCACCAAGACAAAAAAGGATCACTATCATTCTTCTGATCTTCTGATCTTCTTGTCCTCCTACTTCTTGTTCGACGGTTCGCCCGTCGCCCGTGTGTGGTGCCCCGAGTGGTACTCCACTGGTCTGGCCGGTCCGGTCCCGGCCCCGGGCCGGTTCACTGGTCGTTCCGGGCCCGTGCCCCGCACACACTGGTCTCCTCCCGAACTCCCGAAGCCTATCTCGGTCTTTGTTGACCTTCCCCGAGTTCGGGCTGGGCCTCGACGGGCTTCGAAAAGTGAATACTGGTCCCTTCCGTATTTCAAGCGTGCACAGCGGTTCTTGCTGGACTCGAAAACATGCACTGTTACGACCATTCCGACCTCCCACGCACTTTAAGTGTCCCCTTTTCTCTTACTATTATGTTAGGAGAACTAAGACGTCTCTAGGTTTCCCTTTTTCAGGTTACTAAGACTCCCTATGATACTTTGAACTAGCTTAGGCTTATTCCCATCCTTAGTTCATTTAACACAGAGAACCTAGGGAGCTACGGCCTTTCTACCTTAGACTAAAGAAAGGTGAAACTCCTTATTCTATACCTCTTTCTGCCCTTCCTTGACCTCTA